>NW_007726955.1:91355-107372 GCF_000696425.1 Galeopterus variegatus
TCTACGCTTACTACCTCCACATGTTTTTTTTTTTTTTTTTTTTTTAATTTTCTTCCCATGTGTTGTATGTTGAGCTACAACACATGGATCCCAAACAAGAAGATTAAACTGTTACCACTGCCCAGCCTTAGCCCCATTAAAAGACCTTGGCAGTGGCAGTCTCAGGAAATCTGGTCAAGGCGGGGCCAGGTGGTGGTGATGGTGTGAGGGGGTTGGTGGCCTGGCTAGGAATATTTGTATTTTGAGTGAGTGGACTTTTCAGCTCTTCAGAGCTCACAGTTTCTCTCCTGTGCAAGTGGCTCCTACTGCTCAGAGCAGCTGGTGAAAGTGAGGAAGTGGGCTCCATTTTATGAACATTTGATGCTGTCTTTCTTTTCCATTTAGGGCTTACACTCAGGATACTGAGCAGCTGGGGGAAGATCTCTGGTTAGACTATTAGTAAAAGGAAGTCTTGTGCTTGAGTTGTTAGGCGGGGTGATGAAATGTTACTTCCTCATGGTTTAGTCCTGCACAAAGCAATGTTCTGTGGGTGACTAAATGCTCCTGGATAGCAGCTGGGACGGGTGGTCAGGGCACACTCCTCCCTGCCTATGCAAACCAGATTCCCTCATGATATTGCTCGTCTCCTGACAGTGGAGTGGGGCACTGTTTCAAAGAGAAGCCAGAGAGAAACACAGGGTGTCATGGGGGTGCCTGGGCTGTGGTGAGAGTAACAAGAAAGAAAACATTTGACAGATGAAATTGGTTTCTTCAAGGGCTTGCTGTCAGGTTCAGAGGTGACTATTGTAGCTGTAAGGCAAAACAATTGACTGAGGCCCAAAGAGAAATGGGTTCTAAAAAGATCGGGTGATAGCACATTGCTTTACGCTTAGTAGGTGATCAATATATGATTAATGAAGAAATATGAAAAGCAATTAGGGTTAGAAATAGCGTATGAATTATGACATGCCATGGGTCCCAACTTCTTAAGAGAACTTTGAAATTACTTTTTGAATGCTCAAGTAATAGGATTGTGTGTAACTGGGGCCAACAAGCTGCCTCTGAGGCCCCAAAAGATTCTCATAGTTTTATTTGTGCTGGAGGGTGTTTTGATACTTTTGCATACTTCACAACACATATTTTGAGAGATTATTTTTATCAGAGTTTCTTGAGCTCATGTCTTCCTTGATGACAACTAGATTCCAAACTACCAACCTTCTGTATGAGTCAATTTGGTAATTGATTGCTGCTAATGAATAATAAAGTCCCTATTATGAAATGAACTGTGTCATCATATTTAATTACCTAAACTCATCCATCCATCCATCCATCCATCTATCTATCCATCTGTCTATCTATCTATCTATTTGCAAGTCTTTGACTTTACTGACTTGGCTTATATTCTTGATTTGGATGTTCTAGTTTTCTAGAGGCCTTCTATGAGAATATTTGTTCTATATTTGTATTTTTCTAGGAGCTGAACTGGACCTAAAATTCCACAAACTATTAGCCTTGATTAGTATTTATAAGCAGACCATCTTAAATGTAATTGTTGAAAGTATGAGAAATATGGATAGGATTGCCACCAAGACAAATGGGCATATCTTTCCACAAAAGAACTAAACCTACATTAATCAAAATGGTTATTTCTCATAGACTAGAAAAGGGCTTCGACAGTAGTTTAAAAGTAAAGAGAAAAAAGTACCCCCATCAAGCCATCTGAGAATGCCTTTACATGTTTTTTGTTTATTTGTTTGTTTACAACTCACTTAAAATGGGGTTTCCAGATAAAATACAGGGCATCCAGCTAAATTTGAATTTCTGATAAACAACAACAAAAATATTTGGGATGTATTTACACTAAACATTTTGTCATTGTTGTTGCTTATCTGAAATTCAAATTTACCTGGTGCCCTGTATTTGTATTTGCTAATCTGGCAACCCTACTTTAAAACTACTTGGCCTGTGATCCTCAAGGATCTTCTAATTTTAATGCCTGTGGAACAGTTGAATCTCTCGGATCCTCTCAGCCAGAATGGCTTGGCATCTTCTGAGGTGATCCGATCAGCAGGTGGAAGCAGTAAGTTCTTCCAAGATGATTGGATCAAAAGAAGGGACAGTAAAGAAGATTGGAAGAAAGAAAGGGGCAGAAAAATAAGTATGTGTATAAAGTATTTGTGTGTGTGTGTGTGTTTTGGCAGCTGGCCAGTACAGGAATCAAACTCTGGACCTTGGTGTTATCAGTACCATGCTCTAACCAACTGAGTTAACCAGCCAGCTCCAGGAAAATAAGTATAATTTAACATGACTCAAAAACTAGATAATTGGTGAGATGTACTGCAATACTGCTAATCTACAAAATTGTTGGTTACACTTGTATCAAAGTTTGTTATAAGGTGACATTATGACATGGTGGAGTAAGGACCCCCCAAAATCATCTCTTCCATAAAAACAATGAGAATGATATAAAAATTGTTAGAATCAACTTTTTCCCAAGTCTGGAAAATAACCAAAGGTGTGCAGCAATCTGGGAAATGTTTTTTTCAAGAAAAATGGATAAATCTCAGTAAAAGTGAGCTTTGTGCTATTATAACTTGTCTTATTTCCATCCCCCCTTTCTGCAGCTCTGAGGTGGCTTTGAAAACCAACAGCCCATGATCACAATAGAAACCAGCAGCCTGACAACCACTGGAGAGGCAGAATGATGCTGGATCTCCCTCAAAGCTGCATTCCCAGAGAACAGTCATTGTTTAACCTGTCTCATGGTTCCCTGGACGACCCTGTTTGCAAGGTTCTCATTAATTTACTTGAGTTGAAGCTCATGCAGTACAAACAACCTTTTCTCCAGGGGTGTTTGTTAAAATGAATCAGAGGCAACTGTTTAACTTTGCGGCTGCCTGAGGTGGTGGAATACTTTTGTGGCAAACAATAGGCTAACAAAAAGCTTAAAAAGAAAAGCCAAGGGCCGGCCCGGTGGCGCACTGGAGAGTGCGCCGCTTGGGAGCACGGCAGCGCTCCCACTGAGGGTTCGGATCCCATGTGGAGACCGGTTCCCACTAACTGGCTGAGCGCGGTGCGGGCGCAACACCGAGGGTTGCGATCCCGTTGCCGGTCCCCGGTACGGGCGTGACACCGAGGGTTGTGATCCCAATACCGGTCAGTAAAAAAGACAAAAAAAGGAAAAAAAAAAAAAAAGAAAAGCCAAGAAATAAGGTGTCCATATGGGGCTTTGAAATCCTCTGATATATTCCTCGGTGTTGGGCCCATTTTTAGGAGCAAACATTATCTGTGAGCCAGATGGTGCCTATGGGTGGAGGATGAATATGGAGCCTGCGGGAAGTAGGGGAGCCATAACCCAAGATAGCTCCAAAAGGTTTTATTGGTCCTCCAGTATTTCTGCATTCTTGAACCCTGCGTGATCGCTATGCTCAACATGTTAGTACAAAATGCATGCCTGCTTGATCCTTTAATTGATTGGTTAGTTCATGGAAAGCCCTACTTGCTTGCTTATATAAATAGCAGTGTAATGGCAATAAAGTGGAACTGCCCTGACAGAACCCCTGCTGCGTCTGAGTGTCTCTTTCATGGGGCTGGGTTGGTGGGCAGCAGGCTCACTTTTCCCCGAGATCCCTCGGTCCCAACACCAGGGGTAATGCTGTCAGCTCCTTCTCCTTCTGGGTCTGTGAGAGGGCCCCAGGCACGCCCCCACACCTGGGAATCTAGAAAGCCATACACATGAGTAGAATTGTGTGCATGTCCAGGGCTGTGCACAAAGCTCAGGAAAGAATTGAGAAGGCCCTAAACTCTCACCTCTGACTAATCTTGAGGCCCTACGCTAACAGAAAGTGAAGGCTAAAGTAGCATTAAAAACTGCCTGGCTGGGCTGGCCCGGTGGCGCACTGCTACAGTGCGCCGCTTGGGAAGTGCGGTGGCGCTCCCGCTGAGGGTTCGGATCCCACATACAGACCGGCCGCTCACTGGCTGAGCGAGGTTCGGGAGCAACACCGAGGGTTGTGATCCTGTTGCCGGTCCCGGTCCGGTACGGGCGCGACACTGAGGGTTGCGATCCATTGCCGGTCACGAAAAAAAAGACAAAAAGGAAAGAAAAAAAAAAAAAAAAACTGCCTGGCTGAATGTTAAAAGTATGTCTCAACCTGTACATGGAGCCCTTTGGCAAAGACTAAGAGGCTTAGTGGTTCCAGGCATTAAGGAAATCTCTGTCCAATTATTAGCTAACTGAGCTGAGAGAATTGGACTTATGTCCACATACAAACATTACATGTTCATGGCAGCATTATTTACAATAGCCAAAAGTGGAAACCACCCAAATACCCATCAGCTGATGAAAGGATAAACAAAATGTGGCATATCCATATATTCTTCAGCCATAAAATGGAATATTTATTCATTCTTTCGTGTGGACGAACCTTGAAAACATTATGCTAAATGAAAGAAGCCAGACCCAAAAGGCCACATATTGTACGATTCCATTTACATAAAATTTGTACAATAGGCCAATCATGGAGACAGAAAGCACATTAGTGATTTCCAGAGGAGGCAGTGGGGAATGACTGCTAATGGGTATAGGGTTTCTTTTAGGCGTAGTGAGAATTTTCTGGAATTAGATAGTGGTGATGGTGGCAGAACTTCGTGAATATCCTAAAAACCACTTAATTGCACATTTTAAAAGGGTAAATTTTATGCCAAGTGAACTATATCTCAATAAAAGAATTAATATAAAAGGACAACAGTATTTTTTCTTAGGAATTTTTTGTATTAAAAATTGCATTGTTTGTGGCTCTAAGAAGGAGTCCTCAACCTTTAGGTCTCTGAACTTTTCAGATCAAGCCTACGTACTGGATATATTATTTATTTTATGTAATGATATATTGTGACTATTTTTTTATGTCATTAAAAATTTCTTTGCTGCATCATTTTAAATGGCTGCATAATATTTCACTGTATAGTTACAGAAAAGATATTTTACAGTCCCCTATTTTGAATATTAAATTGTTTCCAGTTTCTTCTGTCATCAACACCAATAAAATAAATACCTTTAAGCATCATCAAAATTATTTTCCTAGGATAAATTCCTAGAAGTGTAATTGCTGGGTCAAAATGTTTGTAAATTTTTTTTATTAATAGATGCAGTATGTAAGTTGGTTGGACATTATCACTTTTTTTGTTTTGTTTTGTTTTGTTTGTTTTTGGTGGTTGCTGGTACAGGGATCCAAAGGGCGTTATTACTTTGTAAACAAGAGAAACACATTCTGTTTTCTTGAATGTTGCATATCTATTATAAGAGCACATGGAAAAATAAGAAAATATCTCAAAGTACAGAAATTGGAATGTCATTCAAGGTTCACAGCATCTAGGCATTGTCTGCAGCTCCCCTACTTTGGTTAGCTGCCATTATATATAATACATAACACACAATACATATAGTACATAATTATGTGTTATAAGTTCTGCTGCTTCTGCCTCTACTGACTGACTTCTATCCTCTCTCCACTGCATGGCTCCTGCTTGCTCACAGCTTCTCCTGCTTCGTGGCTTCTATTGCCTCATGGCTTTAGCTTATTGTTTCCTCTCTGTGGTTTTTTGATTTTTGCATTTGCAACTCTTCTTTTTTTTTCTTTGGCAGCTGGCCAGCACAGGGACCGAACCCTGGACCTAGGTGTTACCAGCACCATGCTCTAACTAACTGAGTAACTGGCCAGCCCCTAACTATGGACTTTTCTGTTATACCTTGCATCCAACCTCTCTAAGAGAGATGGTTTAATTAATTTACTTTATTTCAACTGGGTGAAACTTTTACACATGACTTTCACACAGTACCAATGCTTGCGTAGTATTTAAGCATTTCAAGTTTTCTTTCTACATAGTAAGCTTTGGCTATTGGCTGCCTTCAGACTAAGGGCCCATCTCTGGTCTGGTCAGCTGTGACTAAGGAAGTATCACATAGGAGAAAAGATGGAGACCTAGATGTAAGAAACTGCTTCTGCCGAGATACTACACACACCTCAGTAATTCACTACCTGGGGCCGGCCAGTTAGTTGGTAAGAGTAAGGTGCTGATAACACTAAAGTCCAGGATTCAATCCCTGTACTGACTAGTTGCCAAAAAAATAAAAAATAAATAAATAAATAAATAAATAAATAAATAAATAAATAATAATAATAATTTATTACATAGTACCAAATTGCCTTCCAGAAAATATCAATTTGTCCACTAGCAGTGTGCAAGAATACTGGTCTTCCAAACCCTTGGCAACAATTGATAGTACCATTTAAAAATTTCCCCAAATTTGTTAGATTAATAATAATAATTTACAGGGATTTAAATATACATTTTGTAACAATTAGTGTAGTTGGATAAGCACATGCTTCCCACCTAAAGCCAACACTTCTCAGTCTTTCTTGCAACCAAGTGTGGCCGTGCAACTAGCTTTTTGCCAGTGGGATGTGAATGGACGTGTTGTATGCCCCTCCCAGATCATGCCCTTAAAAGGCATTCCCTTCATACCGGACTCAGTTTTTGTGACTATGCAGGTTCACTTCCCCTTCCCCTCTAGGCGTTCCTTACTGTTTACCCCACTTCTGACTTGGGATGTTCCCTTGGCTGCCACTATCATTTTCTCATTTTCTAAAAGCAAGTGTTGCTTCAGCCTCCTAGGCTCTTGCCTTCATGCTGTGGGAACACTTTTTGCACACAGATCCAGAAAGGCTAGGCTACCTCAGTGGCTGACTGAAGGGGCTGGTAATACAATCCCCAAATATATGTAGTATTAGCATTCCATGGGATGAACTTAACCACTGACAGACAAGAAATCAGAAATTGCTGGCAGTTAAATTACTCACCTTTCTTACGTTTGATAGTGTTCTAAAGCCTTACCTATATAGCTTTTACCTGATAGCTTGTTTGAAATACAGATGTATTGAATCAAATCTATAATTTAACACGATTCTGGGAGATTCATATGTACATTAAAGTTTGAAAAGCACTGCTTTAAGAAATAGCTGTTCCACAAACAAAACAAAACCAACACCTAGACACATATACTCAAACCACTAAAAACCAAGGATAAAGGGAAATCTTGAAGGCAGCCAGAGAAAAAAGACACATTACAGAAATGCAAATATAAGAATTACTGAGGTGTTCTTGTCGAAAACTATACAAGTCAGAAGACAATAGAGTGACATCTTTCATGTACTGAAAGAATAAAACTGTTAATATCTTTCAAATATGAAGGACACATAAGGACTTTTTCCAAAAGACAAAAAAATGAGAGAATGAATTCCAAGTAGACCTGCATTTCTAAAACTGTTAAAAGAATCTCTTCAGCCAGAAGCAATATTATATCAGACAGAAACTTGAATCTGTACAAAAAAATAGAGTGCTAGAAATGGCATAAATGAAAGGTAAATATAAAACTATTTTTAAAATTCTAATTGCTTTAAAAAGATAGGTAATTTATTAAAGCAAAAATAGTATCACTGTAGTAGGTGTATCTAGCACAGGTAAAGTAAAATGTAGCACAACAGTTCCACTAAAGATGGGAGGGAGGAGTGGGGAGTATACTCATGTGGGGTATAATATGACTTGACTGCCATTAATTAAAGATCAACTAACTTGACCTAATTGACATTTGTAGAGCACTCTACCCCAAAAGAGTAGAATACAAAAATATGCTTTTGAGCAACAGCAGAAATAAACTAGACATTGATAACAGAAAGATAACTGAAAAATCCTTAAACATTTGGAAATTAAACAACACACTTCTAAATAATCCGTGGGTGAAAAAGGAAGTCCCAAGGGAAATTAGAAAATATTTAGAATTCAATGAAGATGAAAAATACTGGTGACATACAATCAGTGTTATAAGGAAATGATTAAGTTATGAATCTCAGCCATTATCTAGGCCCCCTGTGTTTGTTTCTGGATGATTTCCTGGGTATTTCTCTGTTGTGTAGAATCCAGGTAATAGAACAAAATAAAAGGAAAAGTAAAAAATCCAGAGAGGCTCAGATGATATCCATAAAAATGAACAGAGGCACAAATGAGGAAGATGCTGAGTTTTCTGAAACAATGGGAGACAGTGAAGAAAGTGACTTGGGGGGAAACCATTGCAGAGTACACAAGAGAGCTTGGTAGTGAGAGAGGTGTCTACACTCTAAAGTGTATTTTAAAGAGTTTTGTTGTATATTAAAAATATACTCCAAGTTCAATATTTTACCAAGAGACTAAGCAAAGATTTAAATTCCATTGGATTGTATTTTTCTGCATGACAGTTGTTTCTTTGAATGTGACTCTAAGACACAACCCCATACAGCCAGAGCCAACTCTATGCCTGCCCCTTTTCTTCCTCCTGTCTTTTCGTGGAAGAGTATTTCCTTCTTTTACATTCTCCGTAGGCTGCAGGTTGTTCCTTTACAATTTCTGTTCTTCCTGAATGCCTCTCTGGATATTCATTAGTCTACTTTCTTTTATAAGAAAAGGTCTTTACAAGGAAGAGGTTCCATTCATTCTTCTGTCCAGGAAGAATTAAATATCCCTCATGCCCTCTCAGAATGGCCCTTGATATCTCACACATGTATGGGGAATATATAACCTTTTTTCCCCATCAAGCATCTAGATATCTTGAGCATTTTGAGGTTCCTAATGTCCTACTCTTCACTTCAGCCAAATGAAGAGCATATGACCCAAATGGAGACGGGAATTTGAATCCGGAACATAAAAACACACAAATAAAGAGGACTGGGGCTGAGTCATTTTTCTGGCAGCCTCCAAAATGTACTCATCCAAGAATTCCTAGTACTGAGGTCTCTGGAGATCCCCTAGTGCGTTCTTTCTGAGACTGGTTTTTCAGGTTTTTTTTTTTTCTTAAATTCTGCATTTCTTGTATCATTCCAATCAGTCCTTTATTGCTTGAGTTAGCCAGAATCTGCTTCTGTTGCTTGCAAACAAAAGACCATAACTGAGACAGGTGATGCCATAAAAATGGTGCTGAGTACTGTGGTCTTGATTTGAGCCTGCTTGTACTGATGTAGGCTGGGAGATGACTCAATGCTCTCACAATTTTCTTTAGTTATTCTGTTGTGAAATCTCTGATCTTACATGGACAATATGCTTAAATAGCATTTGTCCCTCAGCTGGTGCAAAAACATAATTTATATATTAGGTCCACATTTATTCTTTTCTTAATCTGCGTGAATAAAAGTAGTGGTACTTGGCATCCGTAAGAAACCATTTGGATCATAAATGTAAGTAGCATCCCTCAATTATAAAGTGGCCATCCAAATGATCCAGAATATGCTTATATTAATTTTTGATGCTATTATTGAAATAAAGCACATGACTTAAAAATAAGCTCTATAGGGCTGGCTGGTTAGCTCAGTTGGTTTGAGCATGGTGTCATTAACACTAAGATCCAGGGTTTGATCCCTGTACTAGCCAGCTGCAAAAAATTAAGTTAAATTAAATTAAAAAGTTAAAAAAAAGTACTCTGTGGTAAAGGATTTGCAGACCTTTGAGAATAGATTCCATAAATCCCCACTTGAGAAATCTAGCACTGGGGCATTAGAGTCTGTTGTGGTAGACCTGAACTTTATATCATAGTTCACAGACTTCATCGATCTCTCTTATCTCAGTGGCAGTCAGGTCCAGCCTTGACAAATGTATAATTGAGTGTCATAAGCTTAAAAAGTTAACAAGCATGGACATGAGCAGAAAATTCACAAAAAGGGAAGTTCATATAGTCAATAAACATCGGAAAATGTGTTCAATTTCAATAGTGATCAAAGATGTTTAATGTATCAGTCAGGATGATCTAGGTAATGTTGCTGTAACACTCAATCCCAAATCTCAGTGGCTTAAAACAACAAAGTTTTATTTTTTGCTCATATCCATCATGGCTTAGCTGAAGGCTTTGTTTCATGTTGTATCATAAACTTGAATAACATGGCACGTCCACATTAATCAATTATGGGACATGGGCCACTTTTTGAAACATTGTTGGTAAAACCAATAGCAAAAGGGAAAGAGAACTCTGTAGGGTCTTGCACTGGTTAAGGAATACTCAGCCTGGAAGTGATACATATCATTATTGTTCACAACTCAATGACCAGAACAGGTTGCATGGCCCCACCTAACCTCAAGGGCCATGACATTCAATTCAATTATATGCATGGAGGTAGAAAGAGATGTTTGGTGGGGAGCATTAATGACTACAAGGTGTAATCAAAACAATAGTAAGTGGTTATTTTTCAGCTACCAGACTGGCCACTTTATAAAGAGAGCTAAAACCTTGTCTCAGCAAATGTATGGAAACAGGCTCTCCCATACACTGGGAATGAAAGTTTATACATAAGTTCTGGGGGCATTTGGATCGTATACACAAACACAACCCGAAAATGCAACGGCAGAGTAATGGTGGAACAGCTTACGGTACATCTGTTGGATTAAATATTATAGAACCATTAAAATTATGCTCACAGAAAATTATAACTAAGTAATATCTTTATAATGTTAAATAGTGAGGCAGCCTGTACACATTCAGTGTAGCTTCTCACTGCACTCTGCAAGTAGAGGAAAGCGCTTCAGAGTTCTCCCTGGTCTATCCTTCAATGACTATAGCTCCTTCCACAGAGCCTGTGTATCTACTATTAAGGACTCCAACCAGGACTGGCCCTCCAAGGGTGACTTGTTGTGCTGTTTTATAGCTCAACTGTTTATCATCCACAGCAGTTATCCTGGGAGCAGGATGGTGGGTGTCATCTCTTCACAGAGTGGCTTCCATTTCCCTGGAAGACTCGCTCAGGACCAGGGAAGAGACAGAAGTACTGGCTCTACTCCCCAGAATCCTGCTTAGAGTGAGTTTTTCTTCCCTGAAGAACCATCCTGTGGTCACTAGGGATTAGCAGAAAGCTCTGGACTTCTCACTTTGATTCCTTCCTTCCCTCCTTTCTTCTTTTCTTGTTTCCTTCAAACAACTATTAATTGAGCAGCTTTAAGTTTCATGCACTGAGACTGGTGCTAGGAATACCACATAAACAGAGCACTTTCTCTGCCCCCACGGAGCATATTATCCACTGGGGAAAAGAAGGAAGATGGGCAACTGCAATATATCCCTGTGGTAGGCACCTCTAAGACAGCCCAAGTGATCCCTGCCTCCTGGTATTCATACCCTTGTGTAATCCCTCTTCTTTTTTTTTTTTTTTTATTGTTTTGTTTTGTTTTTTGGTGGCTGGCCAGTACAGGGATTGAACCCTGGACCTTGGTTTCATCAGCACCATACTCTAATCAACTGAACTAACTGGTCAGCCCTGTAATCTCCCTCTTCTGAGTGTTGGCTGGATTTAGTGACTTGCTTCTAATGAATAGAATATGGTAGGATGATAGAATGTCGCTTTGAGATGAAGTGATAATAAAACTCTGGCTTCCATCATGGGTTCTGTCTCTTTCTCTGTCTCTCTCTGTCTCCCCTAGATTTGGGGGAAACAAGCTGCCATGTGTTTCACTACCATGCCACACAACCGGTAGGAGCTAATTGTAAATGTAATTACAAGAAAAGAAAAAGAATGCTGTTAAATCCTAATAAGATAGGATTGCCTATGGAAAGCTCTGAGCCTGTGGTCTCCCTGCTCTCTCTTTCTTTGCCAGTCTTAAGAAGAAAGGGAATAAAAACTTAGCAATACCAAACTGAAATTTTCTCCTTGACACAATGAGAAGGATTAAAGAAAATTGGTAAAGGAATCATATGATTCTATTTTAGCTATAGCTGTGTCCATATAAAAGGGTACTTCAAAAAGTTCATGAAAAGGGGCCGGCCCGGTGGCGCACTGGATAGTGTGCCGCTTGGGAGGCGCGGCGGCACTCCCGCCCGAGGGTTCGGATTCCCACATACAGACCGGTTTCCACTCACTGGCTGAGCGAGGCGCGGGAGCAACACCGAGGGTTGCGATCCCGTTGCCGGTCCCCGGTCCGGTACGGGGGCGACACTGAGGGTTGCGATCGTGTCCATATAAAAGGGTACTTCAAAAAGTTCATGAAAAGGGGCCGGCCCGGTGGCGCACTGGATAGTGTGCCGCTTGGGAGGCGCGGCGGCACTCCCGCCCGAGGGTTCGGATTCCCACATACAGACCGGTTTCCACTCACTGGCTGAGCGAGGCGCGGGAGCAACACCGAGGGTTGCAGTCCCATTGCCGGTCCCCGGTCCGGTACGGGGGGCAACACTGAGGGTTGCGATCCGTTGCCGGACACGGAAAAAAGACAAAAAAAAAAAAGTTCATGAAAAGATTCTTAATATCTTTCAATTCTATTTCCCCACAAACATTTTGAAGTACCCTCGTACTACTAAGCTCATCTCTTGTTTTTGAAGCATGTTGAAAATACTGACCTACACTAATCAGCCAAGACCCTCAGCCACAGATACAGGTTCCTTATTAGCCAGGGGTAGCTAGGGGAACTTAGCCAGGGTAAGTCATTTTTTCAAGCCAGACCTAACGCAGTAGTTCTGCACCTGGGTGCACAGCACAGTGGTGTTTCATGAATTTTTATGGTATGTTGCAAGATTTTGATCAGTATAGAAAATTAATATACCCCTCCAGCTAAGGATACACATTTTTATGTATGTGTGACAGAAGGCTCTGCAGAGAGTGCTGGGCAATGTGTATGTCATACTCTATCCTTGAGAAGCATTCCCTCTCTATGGGAATAGTGAATTGGAACACTTGTCAGGGCCATATACACGTAAAGCCTACATAGCAATAAATGACAGATAGTAAAACAACCATACAAAGGGTTTTATCAATTTTCCAAAATTTGCTTTTAAAAAACCATCATTCACCTTTTCATGCATTTGAATACACTCTCCAATTTCTAGAATTCAAAAATGTGCTATTTCTACTTTTAAGGTTGAGACTTCAACCCTGAGTGTGAAAAAAGTTCAGAGGTTAGTGGTCAGTGTAGGGACCCCATGGGCACCTGAACAGGGACACACCCTGGCAATATGGCGCCCTTCCTGGTTCTTCTCCGCAGTAAACAAGCTCACTGGTGCCAACACCCAAGCCCACCCACGCCAAACCTCAGCCAGTCACAGGTCAAGGCTCACCTCCTGCCCAGCCCCGTCCAATCAGTTACTGCCCCGTCCCCTCTCTCTCCCGTCTGGAAGCACAACACCCTATAAATGTACACGCAGTCCTTGAGTAAAGCGGAACTTCTCTGGCGAACTGTTAGCCCGGGTCTCGCGTGATTCCTTCATCTGTGCATCCCCTTCATTATGGTGCCGAAACCCGGGATGGAGTTCACCCTGCGCCAGGGGACTCCTTCCTCGGACCTCCTTGGACTCCTCCGTGACCCCCCGGGACTGACGGTCTGCCCTAGTCCATTTTCTCCAGCTCTGACTTCCTTCACCCACCACCGGCTCATCCGTTAGGTAAGCCCCCTTTTCCTTTTGTCAGGCTTGTAGATTATTTAAACCTTCACCCTAATCACATTCTCCCGGCCCCAACATTGACACGTTCCCGGCCCCGGAGGCTGAACCTCCCATTCCTCCCTCTCTCTTTCTCTCACTCCTTTTAACCTTCCTCCTTCCTGGGTTCATCCTTGAACCCATCTAACCTTCTTCCTACCGGGTCCAGGATCCCCGCTGTCCAGTAAACCTTAACACGTTAGGTCCTTCCAGCTCCTCTGGCATTTTGCCTACAGGAAGCGAGGGTCTAGGTGATGACTTACACCCCCTTCCTTCCTGGGTTCCAGGAATCCATCTCCTGGGAATGGCATGACTCATTGGGGACACCCTCTGAGTTCCGTTCTTCTCATCTGGCCGGAAGGCTCGTTCCTTCTCCTTTTAAAACCTCTCTCTCTCTCTAATCCTCTTCAGAATGGGAGCTTCCGCCTCCTCCCTCTGGGGTGATTCACCCTTACGATGTCTCTTAAACAACCTCACCACCCTATCCCTCAAGCCTGACATCAAACCCAAACGCCTCACTAAATTTTGCACACAAGATTGGCCTTATTATCCCCTAGATAACCAAAATAAGTGGCCCCCTGAGGGCACACTCGAACTCGACATTCTCCAGAACCTTGTTAATTACTGCCAGTGCCTGAGAAAGTAGAAAGAGATTCCATATGTGGAGGCTTTCCGCCTACTTGCTCAAAATCCCTCTCTCTGTCTCACCTGTTCTCCTTCCCAGGTTCTCCTTGCATCCAAACCCCGTTCGTCCTCACTGCCTCCACTACCCTCTCCTTCTGATAATTTTGACCCTGCGGACGAACCCCCTCCGCAGAGGTCTCCTTCTCCTGTAAATTCCTCTGCTCCCCAACCCCCTCAGTTAACTCCGCTCCATCCGTCTCCTGCACCCAGCCGGCCGGTAAACAGCCCTGGTCTCCGGGGCAGCCACTGCAGGGTGAGGGTCCCCCTAGTCAGCCTGTTCTCCCTCCTGCCTCTTCCTCCCCTGTTTCTTCCAGCCCCACTTCACCACCATTTCCTGTCTCCCAACCCCCACAGGCAGCTCCGCCGCCATCTTCCTTTCTTCCGTCGCCATCTTTTGTCCAGCCATTTTCTAGCCCCCCCTTACTGCCATCTTGTTCCCTGCCAACTCCTATTTCACCTGCCCTGGCGTCCTCTTTTAGTCCCCCTGTGACTCATTCCCGGGGACTCCTCCCTTCCTCTACCATTGCTCCTCTTCGCGAAGTAGCTGGTGCTGAGGGGGTCATAAGGGTACACGTTCCCTTTTCATTAGCCGATCTCACCCAGCTAGAAACGAGATTGGGGTCCTACACCACCAACCCCTCTACTTACATTAAAGAATTCCAATGGGTCCTTCAGGCATACAGTCTCACACATCATGACATCTATATGCTCCTAGCCAACACCCTCCTTTCTGAAGAACGCAATCGTGTTTGGGGTGTGGCTCGGAGTCATGCAGATGAAGTCCACCGCACAAACCCTCCCCTCCCCATTGGCCCCCAGGCAGTTCCCGAACAGGATCCACATTGGGATTACAACACGCCACAGGGAATTCAGGCCAGAGATCACTTTAGTTCTTGCCTCCTGGCCGGTCTTAAAAAGGCCGCTTGTAAAGTTGTTAATTTCCAGAAAGTCCAGGATGTTATCCAAAAAAAGGAAGAAACCCCATCCGAGTTCCTTAATCGCCTAACTCAGGCTCTCCAACAATACGCCAACCTAGATCCCACCCCAGAAGACAGACGCCACGTCCTTATGACATACTTTTTGGCTCAATCCTACCCCGACATCAAGGCCAAACTAAATAAAACTGGAACAGGGCCCTGCTTCTCCCCAGACTGAAATTTTATCAGTGGCCTTCAAGGTCTTTCATAATAGGGAGGAGGAACAAGAACGGTGCAAACAAAAGGCTGATCTGGCCAAACTCCAAATGCTGGCCAAAGTAATTACTCAGCCTTCTAAGTGCACTTCTGGGCCCTCCACCTCCAAAGCTCCCCCTGATGCCTGTTTTAAATGTGGCAAAGAAGGTCATTGGTCAAGGAACTGCTTATCACCAGAAGGCCCACCAAGCCATGTCCTAAGTGCCAAAAAATGGGGCATTGGGGCTCCGACTGTCCACTCACCCGAAGGGGAGACTAGCCTAGCAAGCCCCAGCTGTCCTGGGCACCTCAAGCACCTCTGGTGGGACTGGCTGAGGAAGAAAGCGACTGACGGGGCCCTGGCTCCTTCCCGACCATGACCATCACTAAAAGCGAGCCCAGGGTGACTATTGTCGTGGATGGCCTATCCGTCTCCTTCCTCCTGGACACGGGAGCCACTTTCTTGGTCTTAAAGGAGTTTCAAGGCCCAACCACACTTAACATTTCTCCTATAGTCGGGGTAGGAGGAAAACATATATACACCCACAGAACGCCTCCACTAACTTGCCATATTGAAGGCGTTCCTTCTCCTTTTTCCCACTCATTTCTGGTCATGCCTCAATGTCCCATTCCCTTATTAGGTCGATACATTCTCGCTCGGCTACATGTCTCCATTTCCATATTTCCCCTGTCTCCTACAACCCCTTTCCT
>NW_007726955.1:107711-140213 GCF_000696425.1 Galeopterus variegatus
ATCCAAAGGTGCCGCAATATATCAACCAAATCTTTCGGCGAGTTGGGAACAGGCAGGACGGGTACACATTTCATTTATTCATTCATGACCCCTGGGACCCCAGGTGGGCTGGGATAGTTATTGGATCTTTCTACTGCAGCGTCGGGGTTGGCTCTCTCCCCTGCGGACAATTTGAAATCTCCCGCACATGGGATCTTCAGAAAAGATCCCGTTTCCTTATCTGCTGTACATACTCACATTTCTCAGCAAGAAGAAACCCTTTCTTCAAAGATAAACATCGCCAACCAGCGCTCTCCCGTCTACACCTGGCAACAAATTATTTCTGAAACCGTTATCTTCCTTAACCAGACTTTCTTCAACTCTAACCCCTCCTAACAATTGCTTCCTTTGCAACGCCCACTTCTGGCTGCTGTCCCTGTAAACATTACCTCACTCCCTTCCAATTCTTCCTCTACACCCCTCAGCCTTCCCGATGTTCCTCTATGGGACCCCGATGACTCCCCCAACCACACTCTGGTGTCCTATCACTGCTTTCTGGGATCATCCACCCCTTCACACCATTCTTCATTCCATTGCACAAAAAGGACCACCATCACAAGCCACACAATGTCCCCACCAGGCACCTTTTTTTGGTGCAACGGAACCCTATCCACCTTTATCTTTCCTAATACCTCCATCCCTTGCTACTTAGTCACGGCCGTTCCCCAACTAACTTTATATTCCCACGCAGAGCTTTTCCACCTTTTCCATCCACCCCCAAGACAGCTTCGAGCCGTCTTTCTCCCAGTCCTAGTGGGAATGTCCTTAACGACATCAATTGTTGCAACCGGCCTGTCGGGCGGGGCCTTAGGACATACTTTACGGGCGGTACAAGATGTTAATAACAAACTACAAAAGGCCCTCACCTCCACAGCTGAATCTCTATCTGCCTTACAAAGGCAAATCACCTCCCTAGCTAAAGTTACCCTACAAAACCGCCGCGCCCGCGCATTAGACCGCCTCACGGCAGAAAAGGGCGGCACTTGTATCTTCCTCTGGGAAGAATGTTGCTATTATATCAATGAATCCGGACTAGTAGAAACCAATATTGCCAAACTCACCAACTTAGCCTCAGACCTCAGAGCCAACCGCCCTGATCCTTTCTCCTCTTTTTTCCAAGGCTCACTTCTCACCTGGGTATGGCCAGTATTAGGACCACTCGCTGTTATATTTATAGCCTGTCTTTTCTGCCCTGCATTATAAAATTTATTCAAACTCAACTTGGAAGAATTTCTAACCAAACTTTTAACCAGCTTTTACTTAGGAACTACCGGCTCCTGGCCACCGAGGATCCTGCCTGCTCTCCAACAGATCAGCTAACCCGCTGTTAAAATCGACCTGCCTCATTGATGGTCCCTGTTCCTGGAAGCTTTGGCCGCAGACGCCTGGATGCTCTCCCCTACAGCCTCATACACACACTGGACTCAACAAATCACTGACCTGTGGCTTCAGGGAACCTTTCTAGAGTTCTCCCCCTTTGAAATTATCTTATTCTCTACCCTCTTTTGGGTCCTGTTACAAAATCCCCAATCTTCCCCCAATTCCTCTTCCCCTACTATACCCCCATCCAGCAGGAAGTAGCTTGAAGATCATGGCGACCCACTCCCCACAATAGAGGAAAAAGGGAGGAATGTAGGGACCCCATGGACGCCTAAACAGGGACAGACCCTGGCAATATGGCGCCCTTCCTGGTTCTTCTCCGCAGTAAACAAGCCTGCTGGCGCCAACACCCAAGCCCACCTGCGCCAAACCTCAGCCAGTCACAGGTCAAGGCTCACCTCCTGCCCAGCCCCGTCCAATCTCTCTCCCGCCCCGGAGCACAGCACCCTATAAATGTACGTGCAGTCCTTGAATAAAGCGGAACTTCTCTGGCGAACTGTTAGCCTGGGTCTCGCGTGATTCCTTCGTTCATGCATCCCCTTCAGTCAGAATCTTTCCACTAGCAACCAAGTCAAATTTCAGAATTCTTGCAATCAAGGTTGTGCTTTTATGGTAACAAATATTTCTTATTTATTTGTTCTGTCAAGACAATAAAACATGACTAGTGATTTGCCATGATAATATTCTGTCTGAAAAGCTTCCCAGTGTGCAACTTAATGTGTTTTTTTCTTTTCTAAGATACATTACAGAAACACTTTGAGCTTGTAAATAATTTGTTCCAAGTAACAACAGAGAGTAACATTTTCTTTCTGTTTTTGTTTTTCTTCTCTCTCTCTCTCTCTCTTAATACATCAGCATTTAGAATAGCATTTTCTAAAGAAACAGTGGTTTGATTTCATTTCTCAGAATTTTGGAATGTGCCGGATATATTTCTAGACAAATGGGATCAAACAGTATAGTTATATCCTGGAGGTGTATGGGTTGGGGAAGAAGAGTGAAGAGCAGCGACTGGGAGTATAATTTTGTGCATAAGACCATAAAAAGAAGGCACAGGGTTGGGAATTGTTATTATGTTTTTCTCTTCCAGTGCAGAACTGGGCTGTGTTTGGGTACCTGGAGTGAGCTTGGCAAAAAATCACTTGCTATGTTCTATGCTGCTATGTTCTCCAGGACTTTCTGTCCACATTACTGTCTTACTGAATGGCCTGTTTTGTAAACTGAATACCCCAGTATTACCACATATCAGAATTTGAAGAAATACAAGTATGTTGATCTAAAATATGAAAATCCACTGAGATATCAGACTTGATTTTTTTTTTCTTGTTTAAATTTTAAAAGAGATACTTGCCTCACATTGCCAAAATGATTTTAAAGAAGTATGTAACTTGGATTGAAAAACTAGAAGAGTAAGTCATGTGGAGAGATTGGATAGGACAGAATCAAGTCCCACTTCCTTTTTTAGGAAAGATTTGTGACATCACCATTTTCTGACCTAATCTAAGATGGAGCTTTCAAAGAAGCAAAACAAATTTTATTTGCTTAAGAGCTCAAATCAATAAAAATTATATCTAATTGGTACATTAATAACTGAGGAAAAGGACAGATGTCATATTCTAGCAGGTTGGCCTCAAGGCAGGCAGGACCTCAGTGTCTGGCTTGTGGGGAGAAAGTGGAGACTAGAGCCAGGCTCAGGAACATGGTGTGGCTGTGGCTCTGACCCCCAAGATGCTGGCCAATGGTCCACATTGGTGTCAAAGGAGAGGGGCAGACTTATAATTGCCTCCTATGCTGATATATAAGGGGGTCCAGTTTACAGGTATAGCATGGCAGCAAGGTTTTTCATGCAGAAATGATGCTTCACACTAAGGTCAGGGGTTCAGATCCCCATACTGGCCAGGTGCCCACCTTCCTCCCCAAAAAAGTGATGCTTCAGGTTAGCTGGAAACTAACATCATGCTTGAGAATGATTCTTCTTTTTAGAGTAGGACCCTAACCAGCAACTTGGGAGTTAGTGAGAGTCTCTAGTCTTCCAGGAAGAGGTGTGGTGAGACTTCATGGAGCTCCTGCCAAGTGTTACAATGAATCCACTATGGGCATCACAGACACTGGGTCTACAGAAAAGTAATTATTTACAGAACCCACTCATTTGCAAAGGTGGACCTCAGTCCTGCCAACTTAGAAGGTAGGAACTGACATTATATTAGGAAACAAGCAACACTGCCATTGCTATTAGTATCAGCAATACTCACTGAGGGTATGCCATAGACAGCCCTGTACTAGATTTTATGGAAAGGAAGTTGAGTAGGAAAAACTAACTGTTTTTCCTCTGCTCTCATAGCACAATCAACAACCAAGACAGAAGACAGACTTCTGTGACCAAATATGTGGGTCTTCCCTTCCCGTCCCCCACCGCCATGCACTAAGCAGTTCTGCAGTGGACACCAGCTGTGTATCCTCCAATTCAATTTCAACACTATTTACCTGGAGATAGCATCAAATCCCACAGGTTAAGGGCTAAGTCCCCAGGACTGCCCCTCCCAATGCCAATTGCAAGCCTCAGGTTGTTTTACCTGTGCTTCTAACTAACTGGCTAAATCAGGTTTCCTGCAACCCCCTCCTTGAGTTTGATTAATTTGCTAGAGAGGCTCACAGAACTCAGAGAAACACTAGCTTACATTTACTGGCTTGTTATAAAGGATATTACAAAGAATACAGATGATGAGATGCTTAGGGCAAGGTATGGAGAGCTTCTATGCCCTCCCCAGGTGTGCCAGCCTCCAAGTACCTCCATGTGTTCTGCTATCTGGAAGCTCCCCAAACCCAAGCCTGTTGGTTTTTTATGGAAGCCTCATTACGTAGGCATGATTGAAGCAGGGACAACCATGTAGAAATGTGATCGGACAAACAGAGTATGATTTAGTACTAATAGACTGGGTGGGGAAAGCCAACAAGGCCTGTCTGTTCAGATCCTTTTGGCCTCTCTGCAGCATTTCTTCCTCCTGGGTATGGGGCAGGGACCCTTGTGAAATGGAGCTCTTATCACCTACAATCAGACAAGGTAAATCAGAGGACTTCTTTATGGCCAGCTCCAAGACAGAAAGGCAGGGGAAGATTAGAGTCCCAGGGATGTAATTCAGTCCAAGACCAAAGGCCTAAGAATAGAGGGGCCCTGGTGTAAGTCCCTGAGTCCAAAGGCCCGAGAATCAGGAGCTCCAATGTTCAAGGACAGGAAAGTTTGGATGCTCCAGCTTAAGAAGAGAGAGCGAATTTACCCTTATTCTGCCTTTTTGTTCTATTTGGGCTCTGAACATATTGGTTGATGCCTACCCACACTGGTGGATCTTCCTTACTCAGTCCACTGACTCAAATGCTAACCTCTTCCAGAAACACCTGCACAGACACACCCAGAAGTAACGTTTCACCAGCTATCTGCGTATCCCTTCACCCAGTCAACTTGACCCATGAAATTAATCACAGCATATGACCCAAAATAAAACGGGGGATTGGTAGAAAGCAAAACTGAATGGTGAGTGACTAAAAATCAACAAATTTCTACTACATGTTCTCTAAAACCAACTATATCAAATGAATCTAATTGCCTGAGGTTGGTAAAACCAGGAAATGGCATAAACTGTGTCGTTCATTAATCGCTTATGTTCAATTATTTGTAAATATTCAATACTGGCCAGTAAACACAAGGCATGGTACACAAATCACAACAATGGCCTGATTGAAACCTTCGATGGTTTTCACTTAGGATAAAATATAAAATCCTTCATGTGTCCTCTAGGGCCCCACAGCATCTGGACCCCTGATCTTCTCCCATACCCAGTTCATTTCACGCCCAGTGGCCCCAGGCTTTCCACACACTGTCCCATCTGGTAGGCACATTTCTTTTCTTACTCAAGCTCAAATAACCTGAATAACTCCTAGTCGTGGATCTCAAATTAAATGTTGGTTCCTCAGAGAGGCTTTGCTAAACCCTCAGTTCACTTCTGTCTCTCCTGATGTTCTGGCCCCTGGAACCCTGGTTTCTTCTTTCCTAACACAATTTGCAATCTCCTATTTTTCCTGATGATTTAGGCAATGACTCTTCCTCGGAAGATGGCACCCCTCCAAAATTCAAGGACCATATCTATTTTCTTCAATTCTAAATGCAATGTCTAACACAGTCCTAGACCAGTGTAGGCACAGAAGAAAGAATGTTCAGTGAGGATTCCAAAATGAGTACGAACTCTGCTTATATGGAGTCTGTATTCTAAGGTCAAGAAATTACAGTGATCAATGTAGAAAGTGAAGAACTAGAGGGTCGTATTATGTACCAAAGGAACACCCTGAAGGGAAGGGTTAATTTGGCCATGAGGCAATTTTGCAATGTCTCCCTTTAAGTCCTTATAAATTTCTCCAAGAGGGTGAAATGAGGGAAGGATGATAACACCACACGGCAGGTGCATAGCAGGTCGAACAATGGTTCCATGAGGGAAGTCTGAGGGATGCATCCTCTAGGTGAGTGCCACAGGACCACGGCTATGACCCTCTCTGTAGCATTTGTATGTGAGACTCAGATGTAGACAGTGAATAGTTTTGAAATCTGCGCATGACTTCTAATTGGGAAGAATGACTAATGTATTGTCTTGTCCTGAAATTCTATTTCATCAGGTTTGCTTTATTTATTATTATTATTATTATTGTTGTTGTTATTATTATTATTATTATTATTGACATCTGACCCTGGTGTTATAATACCACGTGCTAACCTAATGAGCTAACTGGCCAGCCCAGCTTTGCTTAAGCATGCATTCTGCATTGTATTTCTTAATGGAACATTTGCTTTATATTAATTAGTGTGTTTTTGTGTTTAAATGCATTTGTACTTAAACTCAAATGACTTGGAAAATGTGGTTTCTAAAAAAACAAATCAATGACTTGATATTCTGGAATGTTACATATATTACAAAGTTAATGCTTGATGCCAGAGTTAAAAACAAAAACATAAAAGCCAAATGCTCAACATTCCTTTTTCAAACTCATGGTGTGCTGTCATCCTTTCATTATTACCATAACCTGATTTTTATTAAATGCTTACTTTTATTTTATTTGCACAATTAGACCTAAAATCAATGTTTTAACCACACCATGAAAAGATCATTAGCCAATTTATGCTTATTTAGTTGTTGAAATGAAGTAATAAAAAAAATTTCCCTTTCCTCCCTCCCTTCTTTTTTCCTCCCATCTTCCCCTTTTCTCTTTCTCCTTCTCTCCTTCCTTCCTTCCTTTCTTCCACAAACATTTATCCTAGTGTGTGCCTGGAGCTCTGCTAGGTGCACACATTTTGAATATATAATACTTAGATTCAGGCGTATTTAACCAGTTATGTCTAGGGTAAGTTTAACATGATTCAATTGACCCATTACAGGTCACATCCAGAAGTATCTCACACATTTTAAAACTCTATTTGAGCCCAATTTGATGTAACAGAGTCGGCCTTTTTTTCTTTCCACATTCATTTGTGCATACTGATTCACTACCATGCAGTTCTTGCCTAGTTTATCATTTGCTTCTACTTTGGCTGAGAACAAAATGAAAATGTGCTCAGCTGACTCTTTAGTGAGTCAGTAAGCCTTCCCTTTATTTCCTAATTCTAGTTCTACTTAAGGCTTGAATAAAATAAGCAGTTCTCTACCCGGCAATTGTAATTAAACCCATTAATTAAAAAAATACACATAGACCTTAACACATCAATTGAAATGGCTATAGGATGTATCTAATAAAGCATGGGAATCAAACAAGTACATAGTTCTATGTACAAATGCTGAAATACGAAATAAAAAGTGGGTACATTTAATTTAGCTGATACATTACTGTGGACCCGCTTCCTTGTCTTCTGCTGTTTTGGGAAATGTTTTCCTTTTCTCATTTTTGATGTACTGGTATTTGGTAGGTCACCCAGGTCTTCTTGAGTAAGAATGGAAGGCAAGATTTTGTTAGCTCTTGTGCATAATGTTTACTAACATTCTCCTGATACACAAAAAATTGCCCTGGAGAGGAGTATTATTTAAATTTGAGTTTTTCTAAGTAATTCATTTAAAAATAAAGTAGGAAATCCTGTATGTTTAGCAAAACTACTTGATAAAGTGAAGTCAAAGATAAATCTGAATAGATTCGTGTGGATGTAGATTAGGATTTTGTTGTTGCCTACGAATTTAGGATAAATCTTTAGCAGTCCTGACAATGGGCAAGATGTAGCCCCACATTTTGAAGAGGGACTCTCAACACATGTGTATAGGCCTTACCATGACATAGACATTCTTTCTGGGCCAGAAAACATTACTCCCAACAGCCTATAGTGGAGAAGGCCAAAGACACATTAAGACAGATGCATCGTTAGGGTGACTTCCCAAGATGAGAGAGCATGGTGGCATTTCTTCCCTTTTCTACATGGGATGGAGCTAAGTGAAAGAAGGCAGTAAGAGGACCCCTTAGACAATTAGGGGTGCTACTGAGAAGGAGATGCTGGATTTTGACTCCCCTGGCCAGATACTTCCTGGGCTGAAGCAATGGGTAGGACTGCCCTGTGCTACTGCAGGAGTAGAAGACAAATCGGGTTTGGGGAGAATCTGACAATGGTTCCCTGGAGTTTGAGGGGTAGAGAGAAATCTGAACACTAGAGGCTGACTGGAGTTGCCCCTAGTGGCAGGGTGAGGACAGAGTGTTGTCATGGGAGCAAGTTACACTGTCACCATTTGCTTGAGCAAGAATGCACCATGTTTCCCATGGACCAAGAAGACAGCATGGAGACTGTCAAGCAAATGGAATAAAATAAAAGCCATGTACCATTTCCTCAAGGTTGGTCCCTCTCCATGTTACAGCTGTAATAGGAGAGAGGGGAGAAACAGAGAAGGAAGGAGAGGAGAGGAAATTTGAATTAGAGAAATTAAAGTTTAATTTAGCCTGGACTGGAATTTTTCATAGCTAAAAATGAGACTCTTCTCACTTCTGAGAGTGATCCTAAAGCTAAGAGATCTGCCTGAAATGTCATCCAGGGGCTGAGAAGGGAGATCTGCTTGTTTGAAAGTGGCAGTAAAGAAGAAAAAGCAGTTTACTGATTATAATCACTGATTCAGCACATTTAATAAATCAGTTACACAGTTTATTTAAAAAGTAAGCTGTGACATCACCTATGGGCTAGTCTTGCAAAGAGTAAATCATTTTTCGAACCTGAACCTGAATTAAATCAAGCCTCTTGAACTAACTACCAGCTTATAGGAAATATGGGAGATGGAAGACCATTTAATGTCACCAGGAGGATACTGTGAGCCCAATTCAGAATGTTAGAAATTCAACAGGACAAACAGCTTATTTTTTGAATAAACACAGGGCATGAAGGAAACAAAGGGAAGGGGTAAGTGTCATAAATTAAAAGAGACTTAAAAAAATCTAACATATGTAATGTGTGTACTGTGTTTAATTTTTTATTTGACCATTCATAAATCGATACATTTGAGATAATCAAGGAAAGTAGACTGGAACTTTTTTATTAAGAAATTACTATTCATTTGAGGGCACGATGATGTTATTGTAGGAATATATATATATATATATATATATATATATATATATTTAAGTTCTTATACATTAGAGAAACACAATGTAGTATTTATAGGTAAAGAGATATGATGTCTGGGATTTGTTTTAAAATACTACAGGATAAAAGAAAACAGTGTGAATTTGGGAGTATTGGTTAAATCAAAGAATGGCAGATGTAAATAATTACTGAGCTGGGTGATAGGTATATGCAGTTTTATATTATTCTTTCTATTTTTACATGCTAAATTTTCCATAATAAAAGGTTAAGAAATTAATTAAAATGGAACAAGTTGTTCAGACAGCAGATATTTTTTATTTTATTTTTTCAGGTCTGCATGTGGTGTAGAGTAATGAAGTTAACCTTAAATTTGAATACTGGCTACGTCTTTTATCAGAATAAATTAACCAGCTATGTGATGTTAGGCAGTTAATTCTTATAAGCCCCATTTCCCTATCTGCTAAATGAGGATAATAATAATGCCTCTTATTGTTGCAAGACAGATTTAATGAGATAATGTGTGTAAAACATTTAGCAAAGCACCTGGCACAGAGTAAGGGCAAGTATTCGCCTAATCAGATTTAATTTCCATTTCTCACCATGTAGGCATGTTAAACTACTATCTTTGATGTTATAGTCAAACTTATTACCTTAAGTTTGAAAACTGTAATGCAGAAGTGAAAATGTACTTAGGCAAAATCCTCAGGGATGGGTAATTGGTTTTGTATCTCCTCATCTTGGAATGTATCCAGACTTGACCTTTGATCAGTTAGGTTTTTATGACTGCAAATAACACAAACCAAGTCTAACAAATTTAAGAAAAAAAGAGACAGAATATCTCACGGAATCCAAGGAAAATCTGGATCTGGAAGAGCAGACTAAGGGCAAGCTCAGGAACCAGAAAAATCTTAGAGATCTAAGTAGCATAAACCCATAACATTTGGTTTCATCAGGTCACTTCAATCACAATGAATGAACGTGAGGTATGTTAGGTCTCTGTGGCACTTTGCTCAAGTTTTCAGTTTCAGGAGGTGAGTTGGGTACCACTAGTGACAATTCCTCCAATACTGTATCTAGTGAGGGAGGGATTATTATCTATGTCGGACTATTAGTTGTTTTCCAATATTCCATGTTTCCCTTCTTCTATGATAATGGAGTTTCAGCTGGCCACATGCCTGCCCAGCTAAAGACTCCATTTCCCAACCTCCCTAGAAGTTATGTGTGGCCATGTAATAAGTTATGGTTCATGGGATATGAACAGAAGTAATATGTAACATACAAGATGTTGCCCAGTTGTAAGAGAATTGGATGTATGTTCCTTGAACCTCCTTAACCCCTTCCCATGGCCGAGAGAAGGCTAGAACTGTAGCAACCAACTCTCTTGGACCAATGATAGAAGTAGGGCTGCCAGATTCAGCCAAAAAAAGTACAGAACACCCAGTTAAATTTGAATTTCTGATAAACAAGGAATACTTATATATTTTTTATTTTTTATTTTTTTTGGTCCAAGGAATACTTAAAAAAGAAAAAGATATAAGCATGTCCCATGCAATATTTGAATGCAGAGAAGTTGTATTGCTAAGAAAGAATAGAGCAAGGAGCAGGATAGTATGCACACATTGATTAATGACCAGTATGCTAGTTTATGTTTAGAAAAAAATCTAGTTAATGTTTAAACATGACTGTTCTGGTTGTGGTATGAACAATGATTTAGAAATGAAAGACAGAATGTTGTGATAGTCATGTAAGCAAGAGATAATGGTAACCTAGATCACAATGGAGAATTAATCAAAAAAAAATTTTTTTTTTTTTGCAGCTGGCTGGTGCAATGATCTGAAACCTTGACCTTGGTGTTATCAGCACTACATTCTCCCAAGTGAGCTAACTGGACAGCCCACTCTTACTTTATTCATCACACATTTCTGCAATGTTTTAATAAACAGATTGATATATTTGACTCCCTCGAAATAAAAAATTCTATATGTTTAAAAATTGTAAAAGTCTGAGAGAAAATTACAAATGTGAAAAAATTAGTTGCAAAATATGTGCTGGGAAAAAAGATTAATATTCCTAATATTTTAAGTGCCCTTGCAAATCTAAAAGAGGGATTAACGTACTAGTAGAAAATGGGCAGAAGACATGGAGAAAGTCACAAAAGAAATAGCATATTTCCAATAAACTGAAAATATTTTACCTCATTAATCAGAAGAGAAATGCATATGGCATTTCTTCTGGCTGGCCAGAAGATAACAATAACTATCTGTTAATGAATACTTAGCGTGTACCAGACAAATGCTAAATGTTCACAAAATTCTATTGACGGAAATGCTACTGTTCACATTTTATCATTACAGAAACTAAATCTTAGAAAGATTAAGTAACTTTGTAGCTTTTCTTTATTTACATAGGTGACATATCTAAGATTTAAGTGACTCAGAAAGCCTTCATTCTTTACCACTGTGCTGTTTGTCATTCATCCATGCAGTAACAAGCACTAGGAACTATATAAGGAACTGTAAGTACAATGGTGAACAAATTCCTTGTCCGTGTGCAGCTGATAGGTCAGAGGAAGACAGAGACAAGTGGGCACACATAGTATGATTTTTATTTATATGAAATGTCCAGAAGAGGCAAATCTATAGAGATAGAAAGTAGATTTGTGGTTGCCTAGGGCTGGGAGAGGGAAGGGGGTGAAGTTAATGACTACAAAACTGATTTTGGTAGTGATGGTTACACAACTCTGTAAATATACTAAAATCATTGAATTCTACAATTAAATGAGTGAATTGTATGTTATATAAATTTTACTCCTTCCTTCCTTCCTTCCTTCCTTCCTTCCTTCCTTCCTTCCTTCCTTCCTTCCCTCCCTCCATCCCTCCCTCTCCCATTTACAAGTGAGGACATACAGTATTTCTCTTTCTGTCCCTAGCCTTTTCACTTAACATAATTTTCTCCAAGCTCATCCATGTAGCTGTAAATGGCAGAATTTCATCTTTTTTACAGCAGAGTAGTATTCCATTGTGTATATATACCGCATTTTCCTTATCCAGTCATCCATCAATGGGCATTTAGGTTGATTCCATATCTTGGCTACTGTAAATAGAGCTGTGATAAACACGGGAGTGCAGATATCCCTTTGACATGGTGGTTTTCATTCGTTTGGGTATATACCCAGCAAGGAGATTGCTGGTTTATATGGTAGTTCTGTCTGCAGTTGTTTGAGAAACCTCCATACTATTTTCCATAATGGTTGCACTAATTTACAGTCCCACCAATGGTGAATAAGGGTTCCCCTTTCTCTGCATCCTCGCCAACATTTGTCATTCTCTGTCTTTTTGATATTAGTCTAACTGGGGTGAGATGATATCTCAATGTTATTTTGATTTGCATTTCCCTGATGATTAGTGATGTTGAGCATTTTTTCATATGCTTGTTAGCCATTTGTATGTCTTCTTTGAGAAATGTCTATTCAGCTCCTTTGCCCATTTTTTAATCGGATTATTTGCTTTTTCACTGTTAAGTTGTTTGAATTCCTTGTGTCCTCCAGATATTAAACCCTTATCAGATGTAGAGTTCGCAAATATTTTCTCTCATTCTGTAGATTGTCTTTTCACCCTGTTGATTGTTTTCTTTGCTGTGCAGAAGCTTTTAACTTGATATAGTCCCACTTGTTTATTTTTCTTTTTGTTGCCTGTGCTTTTGAAGTCTTGTTCACAAAGTCTTTGCCCAGTTCTACATCCTGAAGTGTTTTCCTCATGTTTTCTTCTAGGAGTTGTATAGTTTCAGGTCTTATATTTAAGTCTTTTATCCAATTTTAGTTGATTTAAGTATATGGTGAGTTGTTTGGGTCTAGTTTTATTCTTCTGCATATGGATATCCAGTTTTCCCAGCATCATTTGCTGAAGAGGCTGTCCTTTCTCTAATGTATATTCTTGGTACCTTTATTGAAGCTTAGTTGGCTGTTAAGTACCTGGGTTGATTTCTGGGTTTTTCTATTCTGTTCCATTGGTCTGTTTTTTATGCCACATGTGTCTGTTTTTTATGCCAGTACCATGCTGTCTTGGTTACTATAGCTTTGTAGTATGGTTTGAAGTCAGGTACTGTAATGCCTCTGGCTTTACTTATTTATTTATATATTTTTGCTCAGGATTACTCTGGCTATTCAGGTTATTTTGTTGTTCCATATGAATGTTAGGATTTTTATTTTCTATTTCTGTGAACATTGTCATTGGTATTTTGATGGGGATTGCATTGAATCTGTAATTTGCTTTGGGTAGTATGGACATTTTCGCCATGTTAATTCTTCCAATCTGTGAACAGAGAATATCTTTCCATCTTTTGGTGTTCTCTTTCATTTCTTTCAGCAGTGTTCTGTAGTTCTCATTGTAGACATCTTTTACCTCCTTGGTTAAATTTATTCCTAGGTATTTTATTCTTTTGGTGGCTATTGTGAATGGACTTGCTTTATATGTCTGGGTGCTCCAATGTTGGGTGTGTGTGTGTGTGTGTGTGTGTGTGTGTGTGTGTATTATATGACTTATATCTTCATGCTGCATTGATCCTTTTGTCATGATATAATGTACTTCTTTTCTCTTTTAATAGTTCTTGGTTTGCAGTCTATTTTACCTGATATAAGCATGGCAACTTCTGCTCATGTTTGGTTTCCATTTGCATGGAACATCTTTTTCCATTCCTTCATTACTAGTCTATGTGTGTCTTTATTGGTGAAGTGAGTTTCATGCAGGCTGCATATAGTTGGGTCTAGTTTTTTTAATTTATTCAGTCAGTCTATACCTTGTAAGTGGTGAATTTAATCAATTTACATTCAGGATTGTTATTGAAAGATATTGCCTTATTCCTGCCATTTTATTAGTTTATTTATGGTTGTTTTATATTTCTTTTGTTTTCCTTCCTTTTATTGTTTATCTTTGGGTTTTTTTTGTAGTGATAAAGTATGTTTTCTTTCTCTTTCTTATTTGCATATCTGTTCTACTAGCAGGTTTTTTTTTTGTTTTTTGTTTTTTTTTTGACTGGTAAGGGGATTGCAATCCTCAGCTTGGTGTGGTCTGCACCACGCTCAGCCAGCCACTGGCCATCCCTATATAGGATCTGAAACCGTGGCCTTGGTGCTACCAGCGCTGCACTCTCCCGAGTGAGGCGGTGCTGGCCCCTACTAGCAGTTTTTATTCTTTCTTGTGTATTTCTGGTTATATATATTGCTCCTTTGATTCCAGATGTAGTACTCTGTTGAGGATTTGTTGAAGGGCCAGTCTTGTGGTGATTCATTCCCACAGTTTTTGTTTGTCTGAGAAAGATACTATTTCTCCTTCATTTCTTAAGAAAAGTTTTGCTGGATATAGCATTCTTGGTTGGCAGCTTTTTTCTTTTAGTACTTTGAATATATCACCCCACTCTCTCCTAGCCTTTAAGGTTTCTGTTGAGAAACCTGCAGCTTGCCTGATGAGAATTCCCTTATAGGTGATTTGACATTTTTTGAACTCTTTCTTTGTCTTTGACGGTTGACAATTTGGTTATAATGTGTCTCAGGAGATCCTTTTTGGGTTGAATCTGTTTGGGGATCTTTGAGTGTCTTGGAACTGTAAGACTGTATCTCTTCCAATATTTGGGAAGTATTTGGCTATTATTTCATTAAAAAGGCTTTCAATGCCTTTTCCTTTCTCTTTCCCTTCCAGTACACCCATAATACAGATGTTTGTATGCTTAAGGTTTTCAGAAAGGTCTTGTAGGTTTTCTTCATTTTTAAAAATTCTTTTTATTTTTTATTTATTTATTTTTTGGTCAGACTGTGTTAATTCAAAAAGCCTGTCTTCTAGTTCAGAAATTCTTTCTTTTGCTTTTTCTAACCTGATGCTCATGCTCTTGGTAGTACTTTTAATTTCATGGAATGAATTCTGCAGTTTCAGGATTTCTGCTTGGTTCTTTTTTGTTGTTTCTATCTCTGTCAAATTTCCTGTACATATCCTGGATTTTTTCCCCCTTTGTTGTGATTTCTGTCAATATTTTCATCCCTCACATTGAGTTTCCTTAAAATTGTCATCTGGGATTCTTTTTCAGGTGACTTGTCAATTTTTGGTTGTTTGGGGTCTGGTATTGGAGAATTGTCTTCTTTGGGGGGAGTTGTTTTTCATGCTTTTTGTATCTCTGTGTTGATGTCTAAGCATCTGGTGGTACAGTCACTTCTTTTAATTTTAAAAATGATTTTTGAAGGGAGAGTTTCTTTCCTGTAGAAATGTTCTATATTGAGAGTCAAGTTTTTAAAGTTTGGATCTGGGTTAGTGCAGTAATGCAAGCTTCATGTGACTTCTTCAACTGTATTCAATCTTGGAGTTGTCTGTGGGTGCCTTTGTGGCCTAGGTGGTGGGGCCCTCAGCTGTTTCTTGTTGGAGTGTGTGATCTGCTATTGGTCAGTGAGAAGGGGTACACTGGTGCAATAGGTCCTGACAGCTCTGTAGAGGGCCATTGGATCAACTTTTGAGCCTAGAGCAGGTCTTCAAGGATGCCATAGAGCCTAGAACCTCTCTAGAGGCATGCTTTGAGGAGGAAAAGCTTCCACCCAATCAGCTGTTGGTCTCAAAGTAGGTGTATACAGGTGCAACAGGGCCTGGCATCTCTGCAGGTGGCCATCTGATCAGCTGTTGAGCCTGGTGCAAGCCTGCAAGGGGGCAGCTGAGCCCAGCAACTCTGTAGAGGCCTGCCTTGGAGTGTCAAACCTTCTGCCTGGTCCACTATCAGTCTGGAAGCAGGTATACAATTGCACAACAGGTCCTGGCTGCTCTATAGAGGGCCACTGGATCAGCTGTTGATCCTGTAGCAAAGCTGCAAGGAAGCAGCAGGCCCCAATGTCTCTGTAGAGGGCTGCAAGGGGAAGAGGGGCAAGCCCTGGACTGGCTCTTGGCATGGGCACCTGTGGGCTTAGCAGGTCCACAGGTTGTACAGAGTGGGTGCATGCAGATGTGGGGAATAACCACTCACTGGCTGCTTCCCTGCCAAGCTGGTCTGCCTGCCCACCTGGGGGGAAAGGAGGTGAGTCACACGGGTTCACATGCTGGGGTTTCAGTCCTCCGTCTGTCCTTGGCTCCAGGCAGCCTGGGCTATGGTCCTGCTGGTGCCTGTGTGAATGTAGTAGAATGTAGGTAGGGCCTCCAGACAAAAGGAGGCCAGGTCCAAAATTCTTGCCAGGTCCAGGGCAGGGCACACTCCTGCCACAGGTTCAGCTCCAAGACAGTGCTGCATCACAGCTGCTTAGGGCAGGCGGGGTTTTCCTCTCCTTGGGCTTCCACTATGAGACTGTGCAACTACGTTAACTCCAGCTACTCTCCAACTGGGCCTGGTCCTGAAAAGACTGGAGGACTCTCTTACAGTGAGGATTGCTAGTGTTCATGGCAGGTGTGGAAACAGCTGGGGTCTTTTTCAGCTTACCTTCTCTCCACTTGATTCCAAGCCAGTCCCTGCAGCGGGACACAGGCTGGGTCTCTGCTCTGCTCTCTATGGTGTCATTCCGATCTTCCATGTTCACAAGGATCTTGTCATTCTACTAGTGACAGCAGCATATTTCCTCAGTCATTCCAGTCAAAATACGCATGTCCATTGGTTTGGTCTCCTTGTGTGTGTGTGTATGTGTGCGGGGGGACTAGCAACAGACCTCTGTAGCTTGCCACCTTGGGGAAAAAAAGGCAAATACTTTTTAATGCAAGTATGCGCCATGCAATATTTGTAACATAGCTATACTAAAAATTATTTTTTTTTCCTGAAATTTAGGCTTAACCAGACATCCTATATATTACTTGGAAACTCCAGATTGGAATGTTGACACAATGAAAATCGGCAAATTCCACAAATCAGTACCCTTTCCCCTCCCCAGAGAGCAGGTTGGTAACCATTTTCCAACACACCACTGCCTAAAGTGTTTAAAAAAGGGGGGGGGGGTGTAGAGAGAGAGAGAAAGAGAAAGAGAGAGATTAAAACTTATATGGCATAAAAAAAGATATATTAAGCAAATATTAAATGAAAATAAAACTGGTACAACTATATTCCTATCAGATAAAATAGACATTTGAAGGGGTTCAGAGTATGCTACCTACAAATATCCCACTTTTGCACAAAGATTAAAGTCCCCTTGTAAAAGGCTCACCACTCCCCACCCCCCATTTCTATACCAGCAAGGAGATAATATTCTTATAGCCAGAGACAAGATGGCACCCAAAAATAACCTTCACAAACAAATTCTACTAAGTAGCCCTTATCTACCATTGTATTCTCCATATGTTTGCCTTCCCACAATTTGTTGCCCCTAGAAAATCCAAGTCTTTTTCCTTTGTCTTGTCACTTTGGAAAATTGTACTTCTTTGCTAAGATGTTATGTAAGCCTAAGTTCTAACCACCACTTTGAGGTATTTAATTACTGAGTTCTCCCATGTGTATGTGTGATGCACATGTTAATAAGCTTCTGCTTGCTTTTCTCTTGTTAATCTATCTATTGTCAGCCTGATTAGCAGGGCTGCAGCCAATGAGCCCAGATGGGTAGAAGAAAAAGTTTTTTTTTTCCTCCCCTACACTATAAAACAAAAAACGTTACTATGATAAGGGTAAATACATTGACAGAGAGTTCTTTTTTTAGATCACTGCACCAGCCAGCAACAGCAACAACAACAAAATGTTGTTATTACTTTTTTTGGTGGCTGGCTGGTGCATAGATGGAAGACTCATTTCATCAAGATTTAATAATTTTAGAGTTCTAAGGGCCTCATAGCACAGCTCTATTTTTATCTATGTATTTTTAAAATCATTTATTTTCTTGGTGGCTGGCTTGTACCATAGCACAACTCTAAAATATATAAAGTAAAAATTAACAAAACCCTGAGGAGAATCAACGAATTCAATATCATAGTGGGAGATATATATATCAATAATTAATCATAAAAGATATCAGAGAAAGTATAGAGGATTTTAACCATACGATGAACAAGTTTGATCTAATGGACACATACAGACCCCTACATCTGACTACTGTATTACATACATTCTTTTCAGGTAACTGTGAAACATTACTTTGTAAACTGTCAAGAAAAAATGGCCAAAAGGCAAACTTTTAAAGAACTGATATATGTGGAACATATTCTCTAAACAATGCAATTGAATTAAAAATGCATTCTAGAAAGGGGCTGGCCAGTTAGCTCACTTGGGAGAGCATGGTGCTGGTAACACCAAAGTCACAGGTTTGGATTCTTGTACCCACCAGCTGCAAAAAATAAAAAAAAGTTTAAAAACATTGTATTGTGGAGATTTTAAGGTGCCCTTATTTATTTATTTATTTATTTTTTCCTTTTTGTCTTTTTTCGTGACCGGTAAGGGGATCGCAACCCTCAGTGTCGTGCCCACACCGCGACCGGCAACGGGATCGCAACCCTCGGTGTTGTGCCCGCACCACGCTCAACCAGTGAGGAGACCGGTCTCTATATGGGATCCGAACCCTCCACGGGAGCGCTGCCGTGCTCCCAAGCACCACACTCTACCAAGTGTGCCACTGGGCCGGCCCTAAGGTGCCCTTATTTTTAAAACTCATGTCTCAAGGAAAAAATTATAAAGAGGAATTAAAGTACTTAAATTTAGATGGTAATGAAAATATGTATCAAAAATTCTAGAAAAAAATTCTTAGAGGAACATACAGTTTTCAATGATTATATTACAGAGGAAAAATATACCTAAAATTTAATTAACTAAACTTCAAATCTAAGGGCTGGCCAGTTAGCTCAGTTGGTTAGAGTGCAATGTTATAAAACCAAAGTCAAAAGTTGGGATTCCTGTACTGGCCAGCTGCCAAAAGAGAGAGAGAGAGAGAAAAAGCTTTAATCTAAGAGTTCAGAAAAAAGAACAAAAGAATAAAAACAAAAATAGTGGAATATTTGCTTCATTGTGGTGGTCAGAAACCGATCCTGCAATATCTCTGAGGCATACCTGTATTTACCTTCCCACAGTTTGCTGCCCTTGTAAAACCCAAACCCTTTTCCTTTGTCTTGTCCCATCTCCACAATTTACCATTCTTTGTCTAAAGTGGTATGTAAGCTCTCAGGCCTATCTGCTTCTTTGGACCTTCACTTCTTTTCTAAGAAACTTCCACCCCCCACTAAAAATGACCATCAGATAGAATTTGTATTTCTTTTCTCCTGTTAATCTGTCTTATGACTGTCTAATTTTCAGGACACCAGGCAATGAAAGAGGGTAGAGGAAAAAAATATTCTCCTCTCCTACACACTGAAGCCATATTCTTTCCACTTTTACCCTTAGAATGAAGGGTTAAAAGAATTTTCTACAGATGCTGCTTGTTTTACCACCTCATCACATGTTCATTTCTATTCATCTCTCCACAGAAAGGCAGGCAGGGGATTGCTTCTGTTCAAGCACTAATGTGAGGGCTTGGGTGTCCTTAAGGAAACTAATTTAGTTTACTTTCAACTTACTTTGAGTTTGTTCACTTTTTATATGTATATATTTCCCTTCAAAATTGCTTGTGGACTGGTCAGTTAGCTCAGTTGTTTAGAGTGTGGTCTTAAAACACCAAGGTCAAGGGTTCTGATCCCTGTATAGGCCAGCTGCCAAAATACATACATACATACATACATACATACATAAATACATAAATAATAGCTTGTGTTCTCAAAGCCAAAGTGAAGTGCAACCTTCTTTATTTTTACTCTTTTATTCATTCCACACATATTTTTGAGTACATACTACGTACCAGGCACTGTTCTAGGCATTGGGGATACAGCAGTGTACAAAAGAGGGAAAACTCCCTGCCTTTATATTTTAATGAGGGAGCAGACTATAAACAAGGTAAATAAGTAACATATGTAATATGACAGTGATAATTGGTAAAGATGACTCTGTAAGAGTACATGATTAATTATCGAACCAGATAGTGATCCAAATAATTCTTGTGTAGTAGCAATAAATATCACCTTTGTCTCATAGAGATGCAGATGCTTGCGTCTGGTAAAAGAGATTAAAACCCAACAGTTAGTTTGGGGCATTAACCCATTTTTATGTAATTTAATAATCTTATTCTAACACTTTTTTTCCTTTCAGTGACTATAAATATGTCTGTACTATGAGAGACATAGTTTTAGCTTTTTAAAAATGATACATTGATGTATAAAATGCAGTTTATGTACTTTTGATTTGTTATACATCTTTAATGAGAAAATAAAGAAACTAGAAAATATATAAAATGTATAAACAATAGAGTTTTAAAAAAAACTATGTGGATTGATCTTTTTTTTACATTCTAATACTGATGGATTATTAGGCATTAGAAATGGAAATTATGAAACCATGTAGTTGTATCTTCTAAAAAGTTCATGGGAAAAGGGAATTATGAAAAAACTACACATGGATAGCAAAAATTTTTGGCACCAAAATAAACTCATACTAACTTGTTACAACATGGCTGAACAGGATCTAGTTTGAGGCACAGGGAAGGATAAGACATCAGTTTGAAACACAGCCCCTATCAGAGCAACATGAATTCTGCTAAAACTGAAGCAGAAACAAACATCAAATTGATGGTGAAGTTTGGATGGAAGAATGGTGAAATCAGTGATGCTTTACAAAAAGTTTATGGGGACAATGCCCCAAAGAAATCAGCAGTTTGCAAATGGATGAAGAAGGGACAAGATGTTGAAAATGAAGCCTGCAGCAGCAGAACATCCACACCAATTTGCAAAGAAATAATCTCGTTCATGCCCCAATTGAAGAGGACCGACAATTAACAGTAGAAATAACCAACACCACTGACATCTCAATTAGTTCAACTTACACAATTCTAACTAAAAAGTTAAAGTTGAGCAAACTTTGCATTCGGTGGGTCCCAAAAGTGAAACGCCCAGATCAGCTGCAGATGAACAGACCTTTCAATGGAAATTTTAAAGAAGTCAGATCAAGATCCTGAAGCATTTCTTCAAAGAATTGTAACAAGGAGAAAAAATATGGCAGTACCAGTGTGATCCTGATGGCAAAGCACAATCAAAACCATGGCTACCAAGAGGTGGAAGTGGTCCAGTCAAGACAAAAGTGGACTGGTCAAGAGCAAAGGTCATGGCAACAGTTTTTTGGGACGTTAAAGGCATTTTGCTGTTTGACTTTCTGGAGGACCAAAGAAAGATAACACCAGAGTGTTTGGACACAGTTATCCCAATCTTTAGCAGAAAAACTCCCCAGAAAGCTTTACCGGAGGGACATTTTCCAGCACAACAACATTCCTGCTCATTTCTGTCATCAAAGGAGGACAATTTTGTGACAGTTTCCATAGGAAATCATTAGGCATCCACCTTACAATCCTGATTTGATTCCTACTGACATTTTTTTTTGTTCATTTCCTAATCTTAAAAAATCTTTAAAAGGCACCCATTTTTCTTCAATTAATAATTAAAAAAAGACTGCATTGACATAATTAAATTCTGAGGCCCCTCAGTTCATTAGGGATGAACTAAATGGTTGATATCACTGATTTCAAAAGTGTCTTGAACTTGATGGAGCTTACGTTGAGAAATAAAGTTTATTTATATATATATATTTTAAAACAATTATTTTATTTAAAAAAAAAAAATGACCAGTAAGGGGATCTTAACCCCTGACTTGGTGTTGTCAGCACCATAGTCACCCAGTGAGCTAACCAGCCGTCCTGGTTATATGGGATCCAAACCCATGGCCTTGGTGTTATCAGCACCACACTCTCCTGAGTGAGCCACGGGCTGGCCCCTAAAGTTTATATTTTTAAAATATTTTTTATTTTTATCTTTTAATTCCATTTTTTCCACAAACTTTTTGAAGTCCTCTCATACATGATGAAAGCTTATGAGAATGTTTGAAAAATATACATTGATGAGTAAATAAAATACTCAGGTGGCCACCAGTTAGCTCAGTTGGTCAGAGAAGAGTGCTGGTAACACCAGGGTCCAGGGTTCAATCCCTTTACTGGCTAGTCACCAAACCCCCCCCCCCAAAACAAACAAAAAAACCATAAATAAAATAAAATATTTAAACTCCCAGAATAATATTGCTATTGTCTCTTTACTTGTGTAACCAGTGTACAAGGTATTCAAACACCTGAAATCATTAACAGTAAAGGTTCTGGAATCTGGCTGCTTGTTTTCAAATATTGGCTCAATCTTTTTTTTGGGGGGGTGCAGCTGGCCAGTAAGGGGCTGAACCTTGATCTTGGTGTTATTAACATCAAGCTCTACAACTAATCTAACTGGCCAGCCCCTCAAATCACTTTTTGGTTTGAGCAAGTTATTTCTCTCTCCACTTCAGTACTTTCTATCTCACAGCAATGTTAGGAGGCATAAATGAAATAATATAAGTAAGAATCTCAGAACAGTGCCAGTAAGTGCTCAATAAATGTTAGCTACAAACTTTCTGTTTAGTTATTTCATCTTTACAGTGAAAAGTTACAATATATAAAGTAATATAGAGCAAGTAAGTAACCTTGTCGCTTCTTATCACTGTGTAAGTTACTTTAAAAAGTAACAGTGTTTGCAAAGTCCAGTAGAATAGTGTTTCTCAATATTGAAAAGTTCTGCTTACCAAAGCTTCTTTCAAATCAAAAAATGGATTAATTTTTATAAACCAGGATAGTCCTGTGTTTTATCTTTATTTTATTGAAATTTTGTTGTCTAGTCACACCTAGGTCTCAACAAATGGTACTTCTTTTGTATGAAAATATAAACTTCCTAAACTAACTTCTGTTTGAAGAAGCAAGTTACCAAAGAAAAGATCTAGCAAACATTTCTTTAAAGAATTTACACTTACCCAAACTTAAGTAATTAATAATTCCCCAAACAGAAACAAACAAGCCAAAAAATTAAAAATACAAATAAATGAAACAAAACAAAAATAAATGTGGTTCCCTTTAAACCTTTGGCACAGTTTTTCAAGCCAGCTTCCTTATCAGGCCCAGAAACTACTATGCAGGCTTAAAAAATGACTTGGTAGTTAAGCCTTGAAAAATAGCTCAGTCTGGCCTGTTCACTCAGCTGGTTAGAGTGCAGCCTTGTAATACCAAGGTCAAGGCCAGGGGTTTGGTTCCTGATGGAGTTTGGATGTGTTGTCCCCTCCAAAACTCATGTGGAAATTTGATCCCCAATGTGGCAGTGTTGGGGGCGGATCCCTCATGAATGGATTAATGCTCTCCCTGGGGGAGGGGGGATTAATGAGTGAGTTCTCCCTCTGTTAGTTCCCACGAGAGCTTGTTGTTTAAAAAGACCCTGGCACCTTCTCTCTTTCACTCTGGCTTTCTCTGTGTTGCTTCCTGTCGCCATGTGATCTGCTTTTACCTGCCGGCTGCCTGTCACTTTCTGCCATGTGTAGAAGCAGCCTGAGTCCCATACCAGATGCAGCTGTCCCAGAATTGTAAGCCAAGTCAGCCTCTTTCCTTTATAAATTACCCAGTCTCAGGTATTTCTGTTATAGCAACACAAAATGGACTAAAACAGTTCCCCATATAGGCTCCTGCCAAAAAAAAAAAAGGTTTAGACTTTCCAAGTTAGAGCAAAAGGTACAACAGATCCCTTTATTCTGTTCTATCTCACAGTAGTTTAAATTCAGCAAGATTGCTCATATGGAGTGTAGCACTTTGGCTAATGTCAGAATCCTGCTCACAGTGCCAATTGTCGAGCTAGGGTTGGGTCTGGAGCTCACAGACCCCTCAAGCCCATTCACAGACTGGGTCACAAACCCTTCACACACCAGGCTAGGTCCCCAGACCCCTCACACACCAGGCTGGGTCCCCAGACCGCTCATATGCCAGGTTGGGCCACCAGACCCCTCACACGCAGGTCTATGAGCTAGGTAACTGGCAAACAGTCCTTGGAAGCCATAGGTTGGAAAGCATGGCTGCTCATGTGGCAGTGGCCACCTGGGGCAGTAGTCAGCCAGCCTGCTTCACAAATTCTCTGCAGAACACAAGAATAGCAACAAAACTAAAAAGATACGTTGGCACGCATATGCACTAACTACACACACACACACACACACACTTTGCTTACAAAGGATGTGCTGAACCACACCCAACTGGATACGAGGTGAGGGACCTGACCAAACCATTCTATTTTCCCAACATGGAGGGACAAATATATTTACTTACCTAACAATACCCTTAACTTTTCAATTTAAAATTACTTACCTATGCTGGCTATATGCTATTTCAGATTTTTTCTTCAGTGTGTAAAAGGATTTGAAGATTTTTGTCACTTCTTATCACAAAACTAAACTAAATTTATTAGCTTTAAATTTCTTCCTGCCATTTTATAATACAATAACAATATATGTACTGCAGTTTCTTGAGCAAACAATATTGAAATCTGGGTTTCAAATGAATTGGTCAAGCTAATAATTTTTCTTGAAGGCCATGCCCCACAACCTGGGGAAAGAGGCATTAGGGAAAAGAGAGAAGAAGGCTGTTGTGTTTTCCTAAAAATTTTCCTTAACTTTTTTCCTCCATTAATTTATTTGCTTTTTTTTTTTTTTTTGGCCATCTGTATGTCCATTTTATATAGCAATCACGATCTGTCAATAAAAAATATTTTTGGATCCTATTTTCAGCCAACTAAACTAAACTGTAACATGCATTGTCCTAAAAAAAAGTTTTTAAAAGGTGTATGAAGTGTTAATTTTATGTTATCTTCTAAATGTTGATATTAAATTTTAAAAATTTAATACCACTTAGAAGCAATGACAAAAATAAGAAATGATTGTCCTGAGTTATCAAATAGGTTTTTCTCCCTTAACAGAGAAAACACTCTTCTTATTACAGAGAGAGAGAGAGAGCACCCCTCACCCAGAATTTTTTCAAAATAATAATTTAATTATTAGTAATAATTATATTAACAAAAGTACTTTATCATCTCTATTTCTCACTCATGCTATATATGATCTCTATACACTGTGATAACAAGAAATTTTCAGATGAGTACTTCACAAAGACCATTTATTTAGGGCCCTGACTACGATACACTATAAATTTTCAACTATTCTAAGTAATCCATGGGTTTAAGCAATGTACTGTTTGAGTTAGATGGTCTCTGAAATCTTCCACTGCTGGGTTTCTATCAAATTATAAGGGGAGATGGAAGAGCTATAGATCTAAATTCTGTACATCATTCTAATTATGTCACCTAGGGAGGCCAGCTGGCTAGCTGTCAAGAGACCTCAGGAAGCTTATTTACAGTGGCAAATTCCCTGTGAACTCAGGCTCGGAATCTTTGCTTTGTAGGCTCAAAACTTGAATTTTTGTCAGTACGTTGAAGTAAATTCTTGACAAATTCCTTATCTAAGCTTACAGAGACTGAAATGTCATTTTACTAATTTACAATGGGCAATAAAATTTTCATGTGGGTTGTGCTTGCATCAACAGGACTAATGCATTTACTCTTTAAAGACAGAACTACATGGGAAGCCAATTATAATCGGAAACGTGTGGGAGTACATATTCAGAACAAGAGGAGAAGGTTGAATGATGTATCTTAGAGACAAACTTGTCATGTGGCCTGGAATGTTTTGAATCTGTGACCTAAGGTCTCTTCTCTATAATAGGGTTGATTACAAAATATAAGCACACATAGGCCATGTAGCTTAGTTTGTGGGTGTGGAGTAAGACGTGGGAATGAGAAGGAATTAAACAGGTAAAGGGAGGATGAATGTAGGAAACATTCCAGGCAGATGAAATAACATACGTAATTGTTCAGAAGCAAGGGAGAGACTGTGATGAGCCCAGAAAAATGCAATAGTTTAACATGCCTGAAGTGTACAGTATAAGGAAAAAAAAAAAATCAGGGGATGAGGATAGAGGGGTAGCTGGGGCCAGAGCATGTAAAGTCCTTGAAAGCCACAATAAGGAGTTTGGTTGTTTATCCTCAAAATAATGGGGAACCAGTGAGGGTTACTACTGAATCAGCAAACAGGTAATGCAAAGAATATTCACAAAATAAAAAAGATAAGTGCATTGTTCTAGCTCCCTATTGCTTTCCTAGTTCCCCCAATGTGTGGTCTTAGAAAACCCATGCAGAATGAGAAACCTACCAGGTCAGAAAATCCCAACTATAAATTTCCTATCACATATATTAGGAGCATTATTGTTTTTTAATAGATCTTAAGACATAACTATTATTTTGGATTTTTTCCTAACCAGCCTTCAAGAACGTCAGTGGAGGTCTGATGCTTTTCTTAAGGTTACTCAAGTCACCTAGAGTCTGGAGAAAACAAGTAGGGGCTACTAAAGAATTCATGCATCTTCCCACTCCTTTGAAGTACTGCCTTTGCCTTCCTTCCCATCCTGTCCTTAAGGGATGAAAGAAGCACAGATTAATACAAAGCTTCAGTTAGTCTAATGATACTACTACAGTTTATTGAAAGTGAATAATTCAGTTCAGCTTTAAAAAATTAAAGCTACTTGATGCTAAATAGCTGGTTAGTGGTCCTGTGTATATTCCGTCAAATCCATAAACTGTTTTGGCCTTACTTACGCATCATCCACACTTTGCTTATTTTTGTTGTGATTTTTCGCAGACTTACTTCTAGTTGCAAATGAATTATTTGGTTGCCACGTATGAAACTGACAAGAAGAAAAATACCTTAACATTGTTCTAGTGTATAGAAGGCAAAGAATAGGTTGTTTCCCCTAAATATTGGGAAATTTTAAAGAGTCAAGAAACACACATACACATTATACATATATGAAAAAGATTTTCAGATAGGATCAAAAGATTGTTAGATTGCTCTCAATATTGTTGAGTTTGGACCATCTCTTTACAAATAGAAAGATGTTTAGCTTGAGGAACCTTGGAAGGCAACTCTTACAAGAGTAATTGTATACCTTTCATTCCTTCTGTCATTCATTGATTCAACAAATATTTATTTAGTGCTTACCATGAGTTGAGCACTGTTTTAATCTTTGGGGATATAGCAGTGAATGGGATCAAGGTCCTTGTGCTCTGGGAATTTACATTCTTCTTGGGTAGACAAAAATAGACAAACAAGAAAAGTCAGAAATGGTAGTTTGTCTGCTACACAGAGAATTAGAATGTGTGATGTGATAGAGATTGGAGGCACTTTAGATGAGATGTTCCTTGAAGATCTCTTTGAGGAGATGACTTTAAAGGTACAACCTGAATGCCACAAAATTAACTATGAGATATCAAGAGAAATCATTTCCTAAATAGGAACTTACTGGTATAAAGGCAGGAATAGGTTTTGTATCATTGAGGAATAAAAGTCCATGGTGGCTGGGGCATAGTGAACCAAGTGAAGGGTGTTACAGGTGGAAGGCCAAGAAGCAGCAGGGTGTGTCAGTCAGGGTAAGGCATTTGGATTGAACTGTGATGGAAATTGTAGGGGCCAAGGAGAAAAATTCCTCTTTGCCCTCTGAAGGTTCACAGGAAAATAACTGACAAATTCAGATTAATGTGAAAAAAAGGCATAACAAATCTTATTTTAACATACTAGGTGGGAGTGATGCACAGGAGAATCACAAGAGAGTGATTTCACAATTTCTCAATAATCTAATAGGGTGCAGATGCTTATATACCAGTGTTCATAAAGGAGAGAGAGGAGGCGGGGAAGGGACAGACCCCAGAACAATGGCCTGAGACCAGGATTCTCTGGAGCTCTAGGGGAGAATGTGTCACAGCTGAAAGAAGGGAGGCCAAAATTAAAATCAAGCAGAGACTGTCTTGTTATGCGGATGACAATATCTCGGGTAACCTGAGGTAACCAGCTGCCCTCAGAAGGAACAGATAGTAGCGAAAGGAGGGCCCTCAGAGGAAGCCTGGCTGTTTGCACATTTTTCTCTACAGATGTGAATTTCTTTCCACAAAAAACAGCCTTCTAGCTAATCTTGGTTTTGTCTTCTCTCTGAATTAGCCATCTTGAGATATGTCAAAGAAGTATATTTTGGGCCCAAATATTTTGCTTTTCCACAGAAGCTACAATCAAGGAGGACGGTTACTTGATGTGCATTTTCAAAAGTTGTTCCTAGCTGCTGTGTAGTGAATGGATTGTAGGGAAGCCAAAATAAAAACAGGGAGACTGGCGAGGACCCTATGAGAGTAGTCTGGACGGAGATGAAGATGAAGATGTTACGGACTAGGGTGGCAATGGAGAGAAGTGGCAGATTTGGGATATATTTAGGAGATAGACCTGATAGGACTTCCTAATGGATTGGCTGGAGGGAGGGGCAGTGGTGAGATAAAGAGAACACCAAGATTTTTGGTTTAAACCAACTAAATACCTGGTAGTGGTACACACTTAGACAAGAAAACTGGCAAAGTGGTTTGCAGATGGAAGCGAAATAGTCTTGTTTTGGCCATGTTAAATTTGAGATGCTCATTAGACATCCAAGAAAAAATATGAAGTAAATGGTTTGTTACAGGAGGGCACATTAAAAAGTTCATGGAAAAAGAGAATTAAAAGATGATATCGATTTTTCCATGAACTTTTTGAAAACCCCCTGCATAAGTCTGGAAATCTGGGGAAAGGTCAGGGGTAGAGAAATAGATTTGGGAGTCTCAGTCAAATAGATGGAATTTAAATCCAGGAAACTGGTCACACCTTGACTGTGTGTGGTAGATAAAAGCAAGGGCCCTAGCAGAGTAGGGACACTCTAACATTAAGATATGCAGTAGAATCATATGGGATGAATAAGAAGATTGGTTAGACAGTTTCGTAGATCTTTTTGGTGCTGACCTATGACATAAGCCACATAGGTTGTAAAATAGAGATAGTTGGAACTAATGTACAGAACTAAAATTTTAAACTTTAATCACTGTTAAATTCTGTGAAATTTGAGTTATCTAAAATGAACACAGACAAATATGAAATGCAATGTTTCAGATTGCAAGGTAATATATAATGTAGTGTTTGTAAGATGCTCTTGTCTAATATTAACTAGCAGTATTTTGATTTGTACAGTCATAATTTGTTAAAATGACTTCATTTTAACATCCACTGATGTAGATTAATAATATAAGTTTAGATTTAAAGAATGGAGGGAAAATAGTGCATGTAATACTTTTGCAAGTATTGGGAGTTTAGTATGTTTCAGAAAGAATAATTTAACTTTTGAGTGCCAGGAAATGGGTTTTATCAAATTCCATTGCCAGCAATGGGCAGACCTGGTAATATTGGCACAGATCATTAACCATACACTTTATTAATGGTGAGGTGAATAACTTTGAAATAAGGAGAGAGAGAGAGAGAGAGAGAGAGAGAGAGAGAGAGAGAGAGAGAGAGAGAGGATATGCAGTGAAGAAACAAGTAGATCAAACAAGTCTGAGAAGGAAGGGTCATTGAAGAGAAAAACCAGAAAGTATAGTGTGAAGGAACCAAGAGAATAAAGTAATTCAAGCAACTGTTTTGAATGTAAGAGAGAGTCAAATTCAAATCCACAAAGTTATCACTGGGTTAGGCAACATGCATGTCATTAGTGATCTTAACAAGAGCAGAGGCTTGTTGGAGTGGGTTAAGAAGAAAATGTAAGGAGTGAAAGAGCAATGACTATGGATGTGTAAACCATTTTGGAGATCTAGAGAAAAGACAGGAGGAAAGTGTAACAGGAGTGCTGCAGGACACTGGTGAGTGCCTATCTGTGAACTGTGGCTATTAATGTAAAATGAGCCCAATAACCCCAGTTATATATGTGTATCTCTAGTGATATTCAGCTGCTCCTGTGCAGCAGAGTGGGTGTATAGTTGGGCTCCCTGTACCTACCAGTTGCCAAAGAAAAAGGAAAATGATGTACGGAAACAGCTGGGTTGGTTACAGCTGGATTGATTGCAGCTGGACCTTTGCCTTATTTGAACCTGGTTTGTACCACTGGCTGCCTGTGATTGGCTGAGACTCTACTACTTGTTATAAGAGTAGGTTCAGTCCATTTACACATTAGTTAGGTTACAGTTCACTACGTCTAAAGAAACATTTAGGCCAAACAATTTAACACTAGGGAAATGACTGGTAGTCAGAAAGTAAGAGGGGCCAGTGGATTGAAGGTCTTGGGGGAGAAGGGGTCAAAGAATTTATGGTGTGAGAATATTAAAGCGAAAGAGATGAATGAATAAAAATTGGTGGTCAGATAGGGTAACCAGAACTGTTTTGTGTGGGAATCTGCTAGATTAGTGAAGGACATTATTATGTGATTATGTCTCTCCCACTGCTTATTTTCTTTTGCTTTTTTGGCGGCTGGCTGGTACAGGGATTGAAACCTGGACCTTAGTGTTATCAGTACCATGCTCTAACCAAATGAGCTAACAGGCCGACCCTTCTTTTGGAGTAATTAAGTTCTCTAGTGTATTATTCCAGAGATGGAGTTATCATAAACTTCAGGGGAGTACACAGATTTTTGAATAACCTATCTACCTAAGCAGTAGATGAGAGCCTATTACACTCATATTGGTCAAAAGATTCTACAGGAGAATTCCCGTAAAGAAGCTCTTGGCATGTGACACTGATAAACAGTTTTAAACCAATTTTTGAAAAATAATCAAAAAAAGAAAAAAGTGTCACTTTTATCACCCCACGTCATTGAGAATATTTCCCATATTGTCTGAAAATAAAGCACCTCGTGACTAGAAAGATAGAAAAGTGTGTGCTGTGTAAGTGCATTATCAATAATGATTAATAATGTATTAGTTGTAGGTATAACTGTTCTGCTGCACCATAAAGAGAGAGACACACAGTAAAAAAATTGTCTGGGATAGAAATATCATATTACATTATATAATGCTTTACACTTTAAAAAACACTTTCACATTCATTAACTTGTTTGAAAATATTTAATTTGCTGCATCTTTTCAAAAGATCTGGAAGTACTTTCCAATAAGCACTCCCTTCACTGCTTGGTAGACTTCAAGGTTTGGTGTTTCCCACTCCCCCTCAGCAAGGTTAGTTTCATTGTTCCCTCTCCTTCCTATTTAAGCAATATTAAATGCTTCTCTTTTCTTCCCAGGGTAAAAATTGAACCTCTGGCTTGTGAATACTGGCAGAATGGTAGGATGCAGGAGCTGTGATTTTCGAGTTTAAATAATGACATGGTGCCCGGAGGTCAGTTCCATGTCCATGTACTGTTCTGGCACGATGTTTATCTATGACTTCATTTTTTCTTAATCTATAAAACAGAGGCACTAATGACAATTTACTTCAAATATTTATTATCAGAATGGGATTTAAAATTCCTAGGAGAATAGGCCAAACATGGGTGTTAGAAAGAGAAAGTGCAACATGTTAACATCAGCCCATTAAATATTGTTATGGTCCAAAAAGGACAACCCCAAAGTTCTTTAGCCAACTCAAATTCCAGTTTCTTCTTACCCTTTTTTCTGATTCTTTACTTTTCCTTTGGCTGAAATTAGAAGCAGGAAGGGATCCAGGAAAGCAAACCACAGATTGGAAAAGGGAAGGAAAGTACAACAACGGTTAAGCATGCCTGCGATTCTCTAGTCTGCTTGGACCCAGGGGCTGAGCGGTGGACTCAGCGTTTCCAGCAGAAATTAAGATCCAGCTCAGGATCGATGCCGCGTCGAGAGCCAGGAGCAGTCACGGGACCGGTCACACCGACAAATTTTACAAAACAGCCTGAAGTGCCCTGGCAGGTACCAGTCCAGTGCTCCCTCCACCAGTCCTGGTCAGGGACGCCCCCAGGGCCGGCCCAAAGGATGCCCATACGCCCCTCAAGCGGGTACGCGGTCAGCGCGCATGAGCGCGCGTGGCCCTTTGACAGTGCGAAGGCGTGCGCTCTGCGGCCGCGGCGTCCCGTAGGTCCCCCGGAAGGAGTGGCGGCGCCAGCGTCCTGCTACCTGTCCGTCACGCAGCCGCCCACGCTCCCGCCGCTTCCGATTGGTGGCAGGAGCGGTCCGGCCCCGTCCTAGCCACGCCCCCCAAGGATGGACGGGCCGGGGGGGCAGGACGGAAGCGGCCCCGCCCCTCAGCGGCCGCGGGAGGACCCGCCCAGCTGTCAGTTACGGGGGCGGCCCGGCCGGCGGGCGGGCGCTCAAGCTGCCTCGTCGCTGGCTCGCTGGCTCGCGCGCGCTCCCTCTCGCCTTCTCTGGGGAAGCCTGGGTCGCCCGAGCGGCCGCCGCCACAGCCTCGCCCCGACCTCCTCCCCTGTCCCCTCTGGGCCCAGTGCCTCCCTCCCGCGCACCCCCCGAGTAGTGAGTGGCCCCGCCGAGGGTCCGGAGAGTCACCGCGGCGGCACCGGGTGGTGTTTAAACCATGTTAAGGAGGATTTTGCAGAGGGTAAGAGAGTGAAACCGTCTTTCCGGCAGCACGTGAGCGGGAGAGCCCGGGGCTTCGGGCGCCGCCGCCGCGCTGAGGAGCCGAGGCGGCGGCTCGGGTGTCCCCTCCACAGCGTGGGCTCCTTCCTTTTCTAGGCCCTGCAGCCCGGCAGGCGCTTTAGGCCTCGGTCGTCCGGCCCGGGGGCGGGCCGCGGGGCCCGG
>NW_007726955.1:140491-145756 GCF_000696425.1 Galeopterus variegatus
CGGGCCGGCCAGCCGCCCGCCTGGCTGGAGAACGCCCCGGGGAACCTGCGGGCGGCTGGCTTAGCACTGTCCCTCCCTCCCCGCCCACCGTGTCCCCCAACCTGACACGACTCGCACCTGCCACACATGGCTAAGCTTTCTCATCTGGACAGCACTGGAGGGTGATGTGATGGAACCCGGCCTAGCGTGGGCCCAATCATGGGACTGACGCTGGCAAAGTCAGCTGAGAAGGAAGATATTACTCACTGTTGGAAACTTTTTTTTTTTTTTTAAAATTAAAAATGCGTTTCCTCCCGCAAGTCCTAGTACTTTATTTTAGTTATCCAAGAATAAATCCGCAGTAAGTTTGATCAAAGGGTGTACACTTCTTCAGTGTCTGCCAGTGCTCTCTCTATTTGAAATCTGGAAAACCTTGAAGATAAAACGATTAGGGCATTGGAAAGCTGTAGGTGTATTATTTAGGAACCAATTCCTAGAATAACATGATTAAAGGCTCTTTTCCAATAAGAGTTACTGTGCTCAAGTTTTTGTTTTGAATAGTCCCCCCCGCCCCCCGAAACTGATAGGGTGTAACAAAATGTAAATGATTGAAAAGTAGGTGCCAAACCCATTAGCTGGTTACCTAGGGAGCAGGATAACTAGTTCAAAGGACAAAAGAAATTAGTGAATTTGTAATATTCAGCCAAGGAATGTGCCAAAGAGAGTTGAGTCATCCAGTATATAGAAAGGAAGTGTTTTTGCTTCTACATAGCTTTCTCGTGAAATGTTGAAGTCATGTGAAACTTGGTCATATATCATTGGGAGAAATAGTTAGCTTCTTTATCTGACACCCTGTATTGACATTTTATTATTTTTTGCAGTGGTTTTGTCAGTTTTTTGAACTCTTGATAAGTGATGATTTTGGCAGTAGCAAGGGCATGCCCTTTACTCTCACCATCAGTTCCTTTGTTCAACAATAAAGACATCTGTGCTTGACTTACTTGTAGTACTTAAGAGATTTTTCTTTTATTAGACCTGGAGGAACTGATTACCTCATACCTCAGATTGGGTTTCTGTCATAGCTCTACAAGTGAAAATGAGTTTGCTTGTGGTTTGCTTTAAAGTTTATAAATAAAACAAAGTATTTACTGATTTAAAAGTAGCTTCTGGAAGTTATGGATCAGTTTTCAGAAATATGAGATGCTTTCCAGTACTCTTAGTTTGATGTTGTTAAGCACTGAGTATATAAAGATCATTTTTAGTGTTAGTGCATACATATCAACTGTTACAGAAGTTTCAGTTGAAACTACAAAAATTGGAAATTTGTTGTGGCTATTGCTGGGATATGATATTGAATCGCCACATCCGAATAAGTCAATTGTCAACTGAGTTTCTCAGTCTCAGCACTGTTGACATTTGTGATTAGATAATTCTTTGTTGTAGGGGGCTGCCCTGTGTGCACTGGAGGAGTTTAGCAGCATCCTTGGCTTATATCCACTGGATGCCAGAAGCATTTCCCCAAATCCCCTTCTTGTTGTGACAGTCAAAAATATTTACAAAGTTTACCAAATGTCCCCTAGGGGCAAAATTGCCCCTGGTTGAGAACCACTGTGTTAGATGTATATGTTTTTAATGGAAAAGTTTGAAGTGTTTCTCACAGCTAACTATTTAATTTTCTTTTATTCAGTGTACTTATATGGAGTTTCAGTAAATGCCAGGCACAATGCTACGGACTAGGAAACAGTTTAATGAGATATGGATCCTCTCTTTAGAACTCACAGCCTGGTATGGGAGGTGGACATTTAAAAGTAATTACAGTGCCATGTGATAGAAGAATGAAGAGTGCCTTGGGAGCCACTTTGTGAGAGGGTGGTGGACAATCAGGAAAAGCTTCAGGGAGGAGGGCATATTCACAACTCAAAAGAGGTAAGGGCATACCAGGCAGAGGGAACTGCAAATGCAAAGGCATGGAATCATAAAAAGAGCAAGTAACACTAGGGGAAGTGTGAACAGTTAAATTTAGAAAGTGAGATGATGTACAGGGATTGGTGAGTGATGAAGCTACTAAGGTAGCTAAAGACTAGATTTTGAGAGGAACTAGAGTCTTCTTGAAGGAGTTCAACTTTTATCCCGTCAGTGTTAATGATTAGCATTTAATAAGGGCATTTTGATAAAAGTCTTAAAGAAATCTGGTGACTTGTATCATTAGTTTAGAATCTAGAGTGCAGGGCCGACCCCGTGGCGCATGCAGAAGAGTGTGGCGCTGGGAGCGCAGCGATGCTCCCGCCACGGGTTTGGATCCTATATAGGAATGGCCGGTGCGCTCAGTGGCTGAGCGCGGTGCGGCGACACCACACCAAGGGTTGCGATCCCCTTACCAGTCACGAAAAAGACAAAAAAAAAAAAAAAAAAAGAATCTAGAGTGCATATTTTGTTAGTTCTACAGGTGGTATTTACTAATAAGTATAACTTGAATCTTTAAATTATGTAACATAACAACCATTTTATTTTACTCCACCCTGATAACCTTCTCAGCATAGATATTAAGATATAAGATTAAAACTATAGATGCCGATTTATAGATTTGTTTGAAATGTTCTCCATGCTTTGAAATTATATTACATTCCTTTAATATTCTGTTTTTAGATGAGCTTTTCATTTTAACTATTATAATTTTCTTTTAAATAGTGTCCTTTAAATAGCATTTTTGAAAGAAGAAACAAACAATGTACTTATAATCAATTACAACTCATTCTTTGAACATCACCTATAAGGTCCCAGGGTACTTTATAGAAATTCGGTTTCTGTTCCTCTTCTTCCTCCTCCTCCTCCTTTTTCACTAGCTTACTAAAAGGCATCTTTCTGAGGCTTGAAAGGGTCTGTAAATAAAGCAAAATGAAACAAAGTTGCTCCAATATGCATGTATTGAAGATTTTCCTTAATGATGCTTCGAAGAATACCATGAGGCAAGAAGGCTGATCAGCATTTAGTACCTTAGGCAGTTTGTTGCAATTTCTTTCTTAAGGAACTTACTGTTATTTAATGGTAGTGTATTAGATTTCCTTTTGCTGGTAAATATCAATAATACTGCTAAAGAAAAAAATGGATTCAATTATTCCAGGTTGGTAGAAATAGGAGGGCTTCTTTTATAGTCATTAGGTGTCTCTAATTTAAAAAATGAGGAAGTAGAAACTGAGCAAGATTAAGTGATTTAGCTAAGGCAACACAGTTAGTAGATGTCAAACGCTACTAGAGACTAGAGCCAAATTTTCCTAACTCCCAATCCATTATTATTTTCCTGTCACCTTGCTGCCCTTTTTCCTCACTACTCAACTGATATGATTAGCCCTATGCTAGTCACTGTGGAAGGTGTAGGAAAGATACGAGATCCAACTTCTGCCTCAGGGAACTTGTATGGTTAAGTGCAAAAGTAAATGATACAGACAATGAAGGCTGTAGTAGTACAGAGGAAGAGAGGTCAGAATGAACCTGTGTGGGTGGGGAATCTTTTGGAGAAAATGGGAGCGAGATGGAGTTTTGAAGAATGTGTGTGATTGAGAGAGGAACAGAAAAATTTCATTGCAGGAAGGAGTTACAGTGTAAGCAAAGACTCAGAGATGGGAATGAGTTCATTCCTCCTGCCCTCCCTCCTTCCTTAACATATTGCCTTTCAACAAACAAATATTTATAACACTTTCTATGTGCTAGATACTGGGGATATACAGAGAGTAAACATAATTTCTGCTCTTAGCTAGCTTAAAACCAAGTGACTTTTAGAGATAGATGTCTATTTAGAGTAGAGAGAAAGTGAGAGAGAAATTTGCAAGGGTAGTGTGAAGCTTCATTGTGTAGCTGCTTGATTGTCTAACTCAGCATTGTGTAATGCAAATATGGGTCACATATGTAATTAAAAATTTCTAGTAATCACATCTAAAAAATAAAAAGATGAAAATACTTTAAAAAATATTTTCTTTATTTCTGAAATATATCTATAATATTTCAATATGGAGTTGATATAAAAAACTATTGAGATATTTTACTTTTTTTTTTTTTTTTACTAAGTCTTTGAAATGTGGTATGAATTACACACTAATGGCACATCTTAGTTTGGACCAACCAAATTTCAACTGTTCAGCATACTCATGTAGCTAGGGGCTACTGTATTGGACAGTATAGTTCTAATATATGTCTGTATATATATTTAATTTATAACTTCTTGTTTGGAGCTAATTTCAAACTTACAAAAAGATGCAAGAGTAAAATAATAAAAGGAGCACCTATATCTTCTTTATCCAGATTCATCTGTTATTAACATTTTACCCTGATTGCTTTGTCATTTGCTTACTTTTCTTATCTGTTCTATTTCCCTCCTCTCTTTCTTTTTCTTTCTCTTTCTCTCTGTATGTATGTAATTTTTTTTTTCCCCTTAACCATTTGAGGATCAGCTATGGCCCTTTGCCTCTGAATACTTCAATGAAGAATAGGAATATTTTCTTACATAACTACAGTATAGTTGTCAACTTTATAAATTTACATTGATTCAATTCACTGTCCATAATTAAAATTTTGCAGTTGATCTGATAATGTCCTCTGTAGCATTCCCTCCCTGCCACCCCTCCAGTACCAGTTACGGTTAGATATTATAATTAGTTGATATTTAATAGATATTATATTTAGTTGTCATTTTGCTTTAGCCTCTTTTAGTCTGGAACATTTCCACAACATTTATTTGTATTTTATGACATTTTTGAAGACTACATTCCCCCTCCTGCCTTTTTTTTTTTTTCCCTTAGAATGTTCCTCATTCTATTAAATGAGGTTGGTTTGAAGTTTCCTTGTGATTAGATTGCGATTATGCATTCTTGGCCAGAATACGGCTAGGGCATATGGTGTCCTTAGTTTATCACATCTGGAGGCCTATGATGTCTTTCTGTTCTTCATAGGTGATGTTAATTATGATTACCCTGTCAAATGTCAATGTTTTGTACTATTTCTCCACTGTATAATTATTGTTTCTTTTCTTCCTTTTCAACTAATAGGTAGTTTATGGGGATACTTTAAGACCATGCAGATATCTTCCTCCCTATCAAAAAATTTCCCCTAAATTTAGCATCCATTGTTAATTCTTGCCTGATCCATTCTTCCCCATGATGACTACAAAATGATGATTTTTTCCCACTGTAGCACTTTCTCCGTACTTACCAATTGATCCTTGGCCTGCTCACCCACCCTTCCTTCCTTCCTTCCTTCCTTCCTTCCTTCCTTCCTTCCTTCCTTCCTTCCTTC
>NW_007726955.1:146132-151734 GCF_000696425.1 Galeopterus variegatus
CCCTTCCTTCCTTCCTTTCTGTTATGGACTTGTGACTTTCCTTTTTTTTTTTTTTTAATGGTATATAAATTTATTTTGGTGCTCAGATTGTCCCAGGTTTGAACAGTGGGAGACCCTTCAGCATCACTCCTATGTCCTTTTGACATGCCCCCATCAGTGTTTTTGAGCACTTTCTTACTTTCTGGCATAATAAGGTCAAAGCTTATCTTGCACTGACCTGTCCCAGCTCTGAAATTAGTCATTTCTTTGAGGACACTTGGTCTGGGATGGCTTTACTTCTTGTTTCTTTCAGCAGACAAATCTAACAGAAATTTTGAACTTTATTCTATAAGCATTAGAAAATCAAAGTTTTATTAAGTGGTGAAATATACTTTGTACATAGTAGGAGTTTAATAATATTTGTTAAATGAATGTTGAAAGGAGTGTTTTAGGAAGACTAATTTGCCAGTGGTTGCATATGATAAGTTAAAATCATAGGAGAGTATAACCAGAAACCAAATGGGGGTGATTTTTAATATTTTAGACACTAAGTAATTATGACTTTGTGTTAAGATGATGACAATGTGAACAGAGAAGAGTTGATAAATAGGGGATACCTTTTGAACATATCTATTTCTCAAACATCTCTTATTTTATTTCTTATTTTTCTCTTCCTCAAACGTCTATTATGGGCCTACCATATGCTATGGACAAAATGATAGGTAAAACACACATGTTTAGTGTCTAGTGGAGGAGAGAGGAATTGTTCAAAGAATCTCATAATTATGTCATTACATACTTGGATGAGCACTAGGAAGGAAAAGCATGGGGAGCCCCAAGAGCACACAGCAAGAAGGCCCTAAACTAAGATGTCAGGGAAGGTTTCCCAGATTAGTTGCACACTTAAGTTTAATGAAATTATTACTAATTTATTGAAGCAAATTTATAGTTGCAGCTAATGGAATTATTTTTATTTTCTTTTGGTATAGATTTTTTTCTTTTTTTAAGCATGTTAAGAATAAAGAAGAGATTAAGACATAAAAGAATTAGGGCTAGAACTAAGTTTTCTTCTCTAATCCCAGTGGTCTTTTGCTTGAGCTAAAGAGACAGTATAATTTAGTGGTTAAGAACACGAACTCTGCCTGCATGGTTAGCTTGGTTGGTTAGAGTGCCCCCTTGTGACACCAAGACCAAGGGTAAGAATCCCTGTATTGGCCATCCACCACCAACAAAAACCAAAAAACACGAACTCTGAATCTAGACTACCTGGGTTGATATCCCCACTTCATTTACTAGACTACCTGGGTTGATATCCCCACTTCAAAACCTGTGTGGTTTTGGGCAAATTACTTGACTTCTCTGTTCCTTAGTAAAATATTTATAATAATAGTACCCTCCTCTTAGGATTGTTGTGAGGACTAAATGAATAACTACATGTACATGTACTCTTACGATAGTATCTGGCATACAGTAAACTCATTTATAATGTTAGCTGCTGCTAATGTTGGTGTTTTGTTGTTATAATTATATACTTCAAATTTCTTCAAAGTGCACTTTTCTTATCCCTTTTTAAAAATCTTTTTAAAAAATCTTTTTTGGTAGGTGAGGACTCAGCATAAGTGTAGACATTCATTTGACATACTGCTAAACATTTATTCTGCTCTAACTACTGTGCTGGGGTTGGGGGTAAAAAATTCTTGAGGAGTTTTAATGGAGAAGACAGATACTTAAATAATTACAAAGCAATGTGATAAATGTTGTAATAGATACAGAGGAAGAGTTTGTTAGCACAAAAGAAAAAGTAACTAATTCTGTGGTGAAGAGGGGTTTGGAGGTAGGAGATTGGAGAAGGTCTTGCAGAGTCTAGAAGTGACTTCAGGCAAGGAGGGGCAATGGACAGGAGGCCATTTTAGAGGCAGGGACCAGGCAAATGCAAGAGCATGATATAGCCTAGCACAGAATATGGCAATTGTGAGTATTTCTGCATGTGGATGGGGATAGTTAGAACAGATAGCTTAAAGGGTTTTGGACTTTATACAATAGACAGTAAGTAACCACAGAAAGTTTTCAAATGATCAAGAAATTTTTTTTTTTGGCAGTTGGTATGGGGAACCAAACCCTCATCATTGGTGTTATAACACTGTGCTTTAACCAACTGAGCTAACCGGCCAGCCCTAAATGAACAAATTTGTAATAAGGAAAATCCTTCAAAAATATTTTCCCCAGATAATTTCTATAAAAAACTAATCAGTTGAATCATTCTTCTACCTAAAATCTGTTGATGACTACTCAGTGCCCATAGGGCATGTCCAGAGTTTTTACTTTGGGATACAAAGCCCTTAATGTTCTGGCCCCTTTACACCACTTTAGGCTCATCTCTACATACCTCTGTACATGCACTGACCTTGCCATACCTCACTACTTGTGTTTCCCACGACTTACCCTGTTCTTTCACTTGTCCACATTGCTCAGTTCAGGTGACACTTATTTTCTCCTCCCAAAGCACCCTATACTAATTAAGAGAATGGGCTTTTGGAATTAGACCGTCATTTAAGCCATGGACTTCTCTATTCATGAGTAAAGTCTTGTGCAAAATTTCAAGCTCTCTGAGACCTAATTGGTGTATCTGTAAATTGAGGATAATATCTATTTCACAGTGTTAATGAAGGATCAAATGAAACAATGTTCATGAAGCATTCATAGCAGTATTCAGCATTTAGTAAATACTTACTATATAATACCTATTACACTACATTTTTCTAGAAGATTTATTACATTCTTTTTGTAATTTGTTTGGCTTCTCTCCTACCAGAATGTAAGCTTCCTTAGGGTGGAGGCTTTGTTTTCTTTCTTAGCATGTCTAGGGTCTAACATATTGCTTGGTGTTTGGTGGTTTTTCAATAATATATCTTGACTACATGGTGGCTGTGAAGAGAGGATGATTTCATTAAGGGAGAGACCAGCTTGAAAGTTATTGTAGTTCCTAAAACTGTTGCATATTAGAATAGTTTGGAATCCTTAAAAAAGAAGATTCTTGTGTCCTTCTATTGAATCAGAATTTCTGGACCTCTGGCTGTAGGTCTAGAGGATGGTGAAAGCTTGAATTCAGACAACGGCTTTGGGGATGGAGAGAGAATAGATTGAATTTCAAGAATGTTGAGATGGAATTGATAATTGACTTGTGAGTAGTTTGGATAGCTGAGAGGTTGGTGGAATGGACTAAGATTAAGGATACAGGAAGAGGAGGAGGAACAGGTTTGGGGAGGAAGGTGAATGTGAAGTAGATGTCTGGACATCACAGTGGAGATATTTAGTAGGCAGGTGGAAATACAGGTCCAGCACTCAGGAGACAGGTGGAGGCAAGTGTTAGGTATGTGTGGATGTGGAAGAGAAGTCAAGCCAAATAAGGACAGGTAAGTGCCCACTGAATGGGGATTTAAACCTCCTTAAAACAGATTCAGTTCAAAGGGGGATTTAGTGTAAGGTTTCAGAGTGATCCAAGAACAGGAATTGCTGTATAGTTAGTTGGATTTTGGGGCAGTGGGACCTAGAATGGTGTGAGGAATAGAGGCAGCTCTTCTTTGTCTCACACTTTCCCATGGACCACTGGCTTCTTGGGTCTGCTTCTGTTTTTTTCACTGATGCTTATGCGGTATGTTTGGGTCTCCAAATGCCCCTCTGGCAAGTGATTCTACATGCCTTTCACCTTAGCTTTGCATAGCCAACTTGCTTAATGTTTAATTTCCCAAACCCCAAGAGAGGAAACTAAAGTATTTTTCTCATCTTTTCTTGTCAGGTTATGGGTAGATCTCTGGCTGGCCAACAGATTTGCTTCCTCTGTTAGGTATCCACTTCTGGTCTAGCCTACTGAGGTTGGGGGTGGTGGGGTTTTATGACACTTAAGATTCCCCCTTCTAGGACTTTTGGTACCATAAAATACATCTTTTACAGATTATTTGTCTAGAAATAAGTTTTACCATGGCTCAGAAACAGTGGTAGTGGTTCTGATTAGGTTCGTTTAGTTCTAGGAATAAAGGATCCATCAGGTTAGTTCAAATAATAGGTTAGTGATGGTTATAAGGATACACTCGGCAATAAGAGAGATGGAATTACATAGAAATCCAAAACCAAAAATGTCATATGGGGCTGAGCCTGTGACACATTTTTACTAGAAGCCTTTGCAGGATTCAAGGCTATGCTATTTGGGACCTCCATGACGGGCTTTGTAGATTTTCACTGTAGAGTTCAGCTGTTAGAGGACTCAGTGACTCTTTACATGTTTGTGTTTCTTATATCTATGTACTTTTGTTTCTGCTGTCAACTAATTTTCTTACCCTCTATTCTAGTTTTTTTCTTAATAGCTTCTGCACACTTAGAGTCCATGGTCTTTTGAAACTTTGGCTGGATTGTAACTTCAATTTGCTCAAGTCTCTTAGGTTCTCTTACTTTATCTCATGATTGCACTGTGTATCTTTTTAATGCCAGTTTTAATTGATCATTTCTCTTTATAATTTGCAATTCAAAAGCCTAATTATGGGACTCAGCTCCTGCATTGGGACAGATTTTTTTTTTTTTTTTGGCTTCTGGGTTATTTTATTGGGTGCTAGCTCACTTGTGAATGGCTGTTCTTGAGTCTAGGTGATTACATCTGGTCAATTGGCATTAGGCATGGGGGGGTATATAATCTGGCTGTTTTGGGCTATGTTCTCAAAATAGGCTATGATAGCACAGCTTACTTTAGGATGGATCGTGGGCATTGCATGCCCTATGATTGATTGACATATTTAATACAATAACATGAATAATTTAGTTGAGGAAACATCTATTTATGTGTTACATGGGCAATGGTATGCTTTTCCTCATCTCAGTTTTTAGTGTCAGTCTATAGTTAAGTTTTACAGACGTATGCTAATATAAAAGTTTCTTCAGAGTCTCAGTGATACTTTATTTGGACTTTATTAGTTAAATAATGTTTGGAAGATATGTTAAGAATTCCTACCTTTGCTCTGGCCGGTTAGGTCACTTGGGTAGAGTATGGTGCTAATAACAGCAAAGTGAAGGGTTCAGACTGGCCGGTTGCCATAAATAAATAAATAAATAAATAAATAAATAATCCTACCTTTATACTGTGCTATGCCAATATACATTGTAATGTGGGAAAGATTAAGTGGTAGATCCACTAAGCCCAGACAGATGTTGTCTTGAGATCACTTCTCAGTAAACCTAAATTCAGGTTTCAGTCTCAGAGTCTGTTTCCTTGGAAACCCAAGTTGTGACAGGTATCTACTATTTGGATAGTCTTTCTCAGGGATTTTTGCATCTTAGAAAATGATTATACTTAGGATGGATTTTAATTTTATGAATTTTGTGTTCTACTTTGAAACTGATATTCTACGTATCTTTTATAATAGGAAACAATAGCTAGTTGATTAGAATTTCTGTAAAATTATAATATGCTGTGTTTTCAAGTCCATTTGCTGGAATTTTGAGCATGGCCCACAGATGCTCTATTCAGGAAATTTTATCATCAGCACCTCTCTATGTTCCATAAATAGTTTTAAGACTTTACCTACTTTTTTTTTTTTTTTTTTTTTTTTTTTTTTTTTTTTTTTTTTTTTTTTCC
>NW_007726955.1:151824-171014 GCF_000696425.1 Galeopterus variegatus
TTTTTTTTTTTTTTTTTTTTTTTTTTTTTTTTTTTTTTTTTTTTTTTTCTTTTTTTTTTTTTCTGTCTTTTTTTTTTCCGTGTCCAGCAACGGATCGCAACCCTCAGTGTTGCCCCCGTACCGGACCGGGGACCGGCAACGGGATCGCAAGCCTCGGTGTTGCTCCCGCGCCTCGCTCAGCCAGTGAGCAGGAGCCGGTCTGTATGTGGGATCCGAACCCTCGGACGGGAGCGCCGCCGCGCTTCCCAAGCGGTGCACTATTCAGTGCGCCACCGGGCCGGCCCTTAAGACTTTAAAAAAAATGAAAAGTGACTTCTTCTCAAAACTATATTTTTGTGTTTGTCTATCCATGTTTGATGAATCAAAATACCCTATTCTCTAAACTTGTCTAAAATATGTAGATTAGCATTAATTATGTTAGTTATTTTAAGAACTTTTATTCCTTTACTTAATATTAAGTTATGTACTGCCAGCTGCTGAAAAAAAATAATTATATTATATTTATAAATTAAATTTAGTTCTTAGTAACTTATCTAAAATTAATTGTAATAGTCTCAGTGTGTTGCTTACTTGGCTGCCTTAATTTCGTTTTTTTCTCACTTGGGTGCTTTTGAGAGGTAAATTACTTTCATGTAACTATTAATAACCAGTAACTTAAGTTTTAGAGTTCTGAAAATGACCATAAGAGAGCTAAGCATATATAGAGATTGAAAATATGTTTGACTTAGTTTCTGTGGATATACTTTTAAGTTGGCTAACTTAGGACCCAAATGAATTATGGAATGAGAATTTTGGAACTGGAAGGACCCATGAACTTGTCCTGTTTCTATAGTTTATCAATGAGGAAGTTGAGATTAGAGAAATTAAGTGTCTTGGTTGATATCAGAGAGAGGAATGAAAAACATTTTAATGTTGTAGAGAGAATATTGGATTGAAACCTTGGAAACCAAAGTTTTTTTTTTGTTTTTTTTTTTTTAAAGATGACCAGTAAGGGGATATTAACCCTTAACTTGGTGTTGTCAGCACCACGCTCACCCAGTGAGCTAACTGGCCATCCCTATATAGGGATCCAAACCCGTGGCCTTGGTGTTATCAGCACCTCACTCTCCCGAGTGAGCCACAGGCCGGCCCCTGGAAACCAAAGTTTTAATTGCAACTCTACCATTAATTAGCAGAGTGATGTCTACCATTAATTAGCAGAGAGATGAAGCCAGTTATTCTTTGTACAGTTTAGTTTCTCCATCTATGCAGTGATATAATTGAAATAGATAATTTCTGAGGGCCTTCCAGCTTTAAAATTTTGATTCTAGGCCTTTTTTGGGAAAGGTATACTTAATATATTTTGTGTCTACTATTTATAGTGTATCTACCACAATGCCAGGTACTGATTTAAACACTTTACAGTTATTATTTGTTTAATTTCATAATAATTCTATGAGTCTGACATTATTAGCTCTACTTTATAAATGGGAATTTCAGCCTTAGAGAAATTAAGTAAATTTATAAAGCTTTTTAATGGCTAGACTGGAAATTGAATGCAGGTCTGTGTGACTCTAGCTTCTATTTTCTGAGTCACCATACCTAGGTTTAGGTGGGCTTTTGTTTTTGGAGCACTTGATAAACCCTGATGAAAATAAGAGCCAATTGCATTTCAGTAGGTGTATGTCTCTGGCCCCTTTCTCATAGCATAGTATTGTATACCAGTAGGTTAGGCAGGAAAGACTTAGGAGGCAGAAGTATATTGTATGCTGGAACTCGAGAAATTTTAGAGAGGAGTGGTGTCAGATGTAACAGGAGGGATAGCCTCTTAAAGCCCACATTGAGAGACAAATTAAATAGGGATGTATTCAATTCAGCATTAATAATTTAATAATGCAGGTGACTGTATTCACTTGTTCATTAAAGTTGTAGATGGCTCTAGGTTAGATGAAAATTTTTCATGCTTCAGGAAATAGGAATTGTACTCAGCTAAAAGCTGAGATAAATGGGTTAGGGTTAAATGTGGTATACTTGTAAAGAAGCTTACTACTGTACACTGTTTTATGATGGATTGAAAAACATCTATGCAGTTATATAGAGAGTTCTGTGGTACCATAGGTTTTCTAGGTCAAGGTCATATTATTGCAAAAGCCTAAGTAAAGTTACTTCAGGATCTGATATTGATCAGGATAGATTCAGTTTTAACATGAAGGTGAGAAATGAGAAGGAACTCTGAGGACAAAAAAAGTAATTAGCAAAAATGAGTGATGAGACAAGTTTATTTTTTATTTATTTTATTTTTTATTTTTTATTTTTGTCTTTTTTTTTTTTTTTTTCCTTCGTGTCCGGCAATGGATCGCAACCCTCAGTGTCGCGCCCGTACCGGACCGGGACCGGCAATGGGATCGCAACCCTTGGTACTGTGCCCGCACCTCGCTCAGCCAGTGAGCGGGAACCGGTCTGTATGTGGGATCTGAACCCTCAGCGGGAGCGCTTCCGTGCTCCCAAGTGGCGCACTGTAGCAGTGCGCCACCGGGCCGGCCCATGAGACAAGTTTATAAGTGTTAGGGGTATGATGGTGATTGGAATGAAGTGTGTTAGTTTTCAAAATTGAAGATTTAGACCAAGAAGAAAAGGACTTAAGAGTCAAATTATGAAGTTTGAGGCTAAGAGCTAGGAGTTGAGATTGGGAGTACACAGAAGGTATAAAATTAAAAGAAGACATCTTCCCTAATAATCATTGTTAATATTTTCTTGTGTATTCTTACACAGTTTTTTGATTGTTAATATTCATTAACATTATACAAACGTGGTCATACTCTTCATATGAGTTTGCGTTTTCCCCACTTAATATAGTTTACAGATCTTTCAAGACCAGCATTTTGAGAACTACTACTACTGTTTGCTTATTTTTATTTTATTTATTTTAATTTATAATTTTAATTTTGTTGGGTGGTTGGCTAGCTAGTACAGGGATCTGAGCTCTGGACCAGCACCATGCCAGCACCACACTCTAGCCAAGTGAGCTTACTGGCCAGCCCTGTTTGTTTATTTTTAATAAGTACTGTTGAGGGACACAATTACAACAAATTTAAATATCTTAATTGGCCTTTTTTTTTTTGATGTCTGGTGGTACAGGGATTGAACCCTTGACCTTGGTGTCATCAGCACCACACTCTTAACAAAGTGACCTAAGGGCCAGCCTTTAAGTGGATCCTTTCCTTGTTAGGTAGGGATTAGGAGACAGAACAGTAGAAAAATAACTGATTATTTGTCATCAATTTACTTCAGGCTGTTTTTTTTATGTTAGGAATAAAGCAGAGGGAACTTCATTATCATGTCTATTGAAGATTTAAACTAGCCTGTTTGGGAAATTGGCTGTTACCCTTTTTAATCATTTCTTGGAAGGTCGGACCACAATATAGTTTCGGTTTGGAACTTAGCAGGGGTGGCCATTTTGATTTTTAGCCTGGTCTTTTGAGGCCTAGTGTAGGAACTTAGTCCAAAACAATGGCCTCCTGTAATTTTTATTTAATGCTACATTATATTCTATTGTATGGATTATCAGAATTTAATTTAACTAGTCCCCTATTGAAGGGCATTATAGTTTATTTCCAGTTTTTCTATTATAAACAATGCTGCAGATAACATGCTCATACATATATTTAGGTGGTACTTTTGTAAATTTGTCATTGCATAATTTTCTAGTAGTGGCTCACAGAGTATCTAAAATTTTTTTTTTTGCATTTACAATAAATAAATTTATTCTGCTTAATTATGTTAGAACACATTCAGCCAGATGAGCTAATACTAATGATATCACACATTTTTGTCAACAAATGAAGAGATTATATATTGTTGGGAAAATAGAATAATCAGGCCCCCTCGCCTCGAGGCAGGTTGTGTGTGGGTGGAGTTAGTACACCTGCATGGCATCACCACCTTGGCTGACGTTTACTGCCTCAGCTGGCCACTGCCACACGCAGTCATGTTTTCCAACCTACGGCTTCCAAGGACCTGTTTTGCCAGTTACCTAGCTCATTAGACCTGTGTGTGAAGGGGTCTGGTGACCCAGCCTGGCATGTGAAGGGTTTGTGACCCAGTCTGGAATGGGCTTGAGGAGTCTGTGAGCTCCAGACCCATCCCTATCTCGACAATTGGCCCAGTTGGTGCAGGATTTCCAGCAGGTAAAAGAGCCCAACAACTGGCATGGTCAAGTAGCTTTACAATTGGTGTCATGAACAGGATTAGTAGCTCTACAATTGGCTATGTCGGCAGAATTCTGACATTAGTCCAAGTTGGAACACCACCATTGGCTAAGTCGGTAGGATTCTGATAAGAGCAGAGCGCTACAATTGGCATAGTCGGCAGGATTACGGGGCAAGTAAAAGTAGCTTTACATCCATGAAATACAAACATATTTAATTATACAAGGGTGCTTCAAATAGTTCATGGAAAAATAGAATTAAAAGATAATACGATTCTTTCCATGAACTTTTTAAAAAAAATGTTTCGTTTTGTTTTTATTGGTTATAAATATTCATGCGGTACAAAGCAAATTGTTACCACTCATGCCTAAGATGTGATGGCCAGATCCATACTGGCAGCATTTCTGTTACCACAAATCGTGATTATACCCCTGTCCCCCACCCAATTATCTCCTCAATTATCCCCGACCTCCCTTCCCATCCCCTTTTTCCCACTCCACTTTAAATTTTTTTGTACTTATTTACACTCTCACAGTGTTTGAGAGAGCTGGTTTTTCAACATGCTTTCCACCAATGAGTATTGTCAAAGAATAACAATATCTTGATTTTACTCTAGTACCCTCAAAATCAGATTGGTAGTTGTCATTAGCATTCCAGTTTGTTTAACTTGAAAAGTTAAAAAACAAACAAAACAAAACAAAACAAAAAACCAGAATGATGCTGATCCCGATCCTACAGTGGCTTCATTAAGCCTTTCTTAATGTATGAAAACTCTTATGTATCAGTGAATTTGGTCAATATATTTATTGTGGTAAATACCTCATTTTAAGGCTTCCACTCTCAAAAAAAGGTTTCTCTCTTTTGTGGATAAGATATGACATTGTATCTATTATATATAATTGTGCTATTCCTGTATGATAAACCACCTTCCTATGTTAGCTTAAAATAACAACCATTTTATTTGCTTTTGGTTCTGTGGATCAACAGTTTGGGATAGGCTTAGCTAATGGGTTCTTCTGTTGGCCTCTCCTGGAATTACTTATGCAGCTGCAGTCATCTGGTGGCTCAATTGGAATGAATGGTCTAAGGTAGCTTCACTCATATTTCTGGTTATATCCATTGGGCCACATGTGTCCAAGGGTAGCCTGGGTTTATTTGGTAGCAGAAGAGTTTCCAGAAACAAGAGACTAAATTCCATTGTGCAAGCAACTTTCAAGTCTCTGCTTGAATCTCATTTGCCACTCTACCACCAGCTAAGTCAAGTCTTATGGCCAACCCAGAGTTGATGTGAGAGGATTACATAAGCAAATTGCAAGGGCATTAAAACATAGGAGTGATTCATTGATGGTCATTACCATAACAATCTACCACTGACAGCATTTTCTTTTTCCTTGCATTATGAGTAAGTGCTACAAGAGAAGTGTAAATAAGGGACATAGAGTTTAAAGGGCATGTTACACAGCACAGGTCCAGCTGCCTGCCCTCTTTCAAAAGCAAACCAAGTTAAATGTTGGTGAAAATGGAAGTCAGCTTTTATCCAGGAATACTGGTGACCTGAGGAGAAATATTAGGCTAACCCATCTTTCCAGTAAACCTGAAGGAGAATGGCCATCTCAAAGCCTCAGATGTACTGAAGGGTTTTTAAAGTGGGGGGCTGAGGGAATGGAATATGGGAAATGAAAAGCAGGAGGGAGGGGCACGTGAGCCTCTGGGGCTCCATGCAAGGAGCCAGGTACAAGTTCTCACCAAGGCTCCACTTAGTTTCTGTTCCTGTCCTGCTGGAGGGGTAGAATCAGCATAGCTTTACTGCTGTCTTCTTTGGTTTCCCAGGGTCTAGATAGTATGTGCAGTTCTGCAAGTTTGTATGTGCAGTTCTGCAAGTTTGTAGCTTCAGGGTGGCTGAAAAACAACTTTACATTTATGCAACGAGTGTCATCTTTCCCCATAACCAAGCTTCAAAATATCAAATAACCATGGGAAAATAAAAATATATGATAAGAAAAAATAATGTGTCCTTTTAAAATTTGCCTACAGCCCATGCAGTTTTAGGTCCCAACATGATTCAGTCCTGCTCACTCCAACAAGTAGAAAGATTTCTCATCTGAGCAGGAGGATTCAGAGAAGGTTTTATGATGTCATTTGAGTTGGAAAGACTGATTTCATCAGCATTTACAAAACGGTGATTTTCTAAATCTTTTATTTCTTCTATATATGTTAACTGAAATTTTTTGTAAAGTACTTTTCAACATCAACTAGGGCTATTTGGTTACCCCGGATTTCTTTTTTTTTTTCTTTAAAAAAGATGACCGGTAAGGGGAACTTAACCCTTGACTCAGTGTTGTCAGCACCATGCTCTCCCAAGTGAGCCATGGGCTGGCCCTGGTTACCCCGAATTTCAGTGCATACTGAGAAGGCAGGAAAAATGCTTAATTCTTTTCTTTTAGTTATTAATTTTTAGAATAAGAATTGGTGCTTTTCCAGTGGTGATAACTGAGGTTTGCTTAGTTGTCTTTTGACTTTGTTTCACTGGGAAAACAGAACTCATAGGTTTTTTTTAATAGACTTTATTTTTTAGTGCCATTTTAGATTCACAGCAAAGTTTAGCAAAAGGTACAACGATTTTCCATATACCCCCTGACTCCACACATGTGTACTCTCTTCCACTGTCAGCATTCCCCATCAGAGTGGTACGTTTGTTACAATTGAAGAATCTACATTGACATGTCATTATCACGCAAAGTCCAGAATTCACATTAGGCTTCACTGTTGGTGTTGTATATGGGTTTAGACAAATTTACAATAACATGTATCCACCATTATAGATTCATACAGAGTAGTTTCACTTCCCTAAAAATCCTCTGTGATTTTACTTATTCATTCCTCCCTCCTCCTTCAGTCTTGGCAGCCACTGATCTCTTCACTGTGTCCACAGTTTTCCCTTTTCCAGAATGTCATATAGATGGAATTATGCAGTATGTAGCCTTTTCAGATTGGCTTCTTTCACTTAGTATCATACTTTTAAGTTTTCTCCATGCCTTTTCATGACTTGATAGTTCATTTCTTTTAAGCACTCAATAATATTTCATTGTCTGGAGGTACCATAGTTATTTATTCATTCATCTACTGAGGAACATCTTGATTGATTATGAGCTTTGACAGCTATGAATAAAGCTGCCATAAACATCTGTGTGCAGGTTTTGGTGTGGAAAGAAGTTTTCAACTCATCTGGGAAAATACCAAGGAGTACAATTGCTGGATTGTATGGTAAGAATATGTTTAGTTTTGTAGGAAAACCCTGGTCTTCCAAGGTGGCTGTACCATTTTACATTTCCACCAGCAATGAATTCCTGTTCCTGTTGCTACATTGATGCCAGAGGAGAGGGTCTCTGGAGGCCTGATAGGCAGCTTCAACCCACCTTGTCCTCTTACCAGTTCTCGACTCCACCACAGGAAAGAATTCTAGGGCAGAGTCACAGTAGAAAGTGAGAACAGGTTTAATGTAATGAATAAGAAATACAGATTTTGCAGAGTGTGGCCTAGTTCCAGAGACTGAGCAGGGCCCACACCAAGTTTAATACAAAAGTAAGAAATACACACTCAAAGTTTAGTACAGAGTACAGGCTGGCTCGAGGAATGAACAGCTGTTTGCTGAAAGTAAGTTTGATACAACAGAAAGCATACCTCAGCCTGTGAAGTGTGGCTTGGTCCCAGGAAAGTCAGCAATAAACACAGCAAGTTGAATATAAAAGTAAAAAAATACACATTTGTAGACAAAGAATGGGCTGGCCTCAGGGTGGAGGGCAGCCTGCTAAAGGCAAGTTTCATACAAAAAGAAAGAAATACACACCTCTGGCCAAGTGCAGGCTAGCTTCAGGAGCATGAGCAACTGCTCTGCCTTCTTATGGGATTCAACTTATAATTTCGCCATCTAATACATATTCATGATATCTGTTGAATATTCAACTTAGGGGGTGGTTCCTAGTTATGCAACATAGCCTTGCACATGCTCAGTTGTTCTCCTTTTAGGTCATCTTCATTGGTCTAATCCTATCACATGTACCAGATGTATTCAAGAATATTCTGTGCTCTTTAGCATCTCTAGTGGAAAGTCATTCAAAGGATAAATTCCACTTTACTGAGCATACTTAGCTATTAGGGTTATATAACCCCTTTCTACTGAGCATGCCCAGCTGCTTGATTTGCATAAGCCAGCCCCCTAACGTCTCAATATCCCATGTTGGTGCTGAAGAAGATACATCTAACAAGCAACAGTAACTCCTCTATGGGAGGGCCTAGAGGAGGAGCTTGAGATCTTGGGGAGTGGCTTGAAACTCAGGAGTGTCCTGAAACCTGAACCCAGAGAAACTGACTATCTCCTATCTCAATACTTGTTAAGTAAAAATTATAGGAGGCCATTGTTTTGGACTAAGTTCCTGTACTAGGTCCCAACAGAATAGACTAAAACCAAAATGGAGTCACCCTTGCTAAATTTCCAGTCACCAAAGTAAAACTAAGTAATCAAAGTAAAACTAAGGGAGATAACAGCCAATTTCCTTAACAGCTCAGTTTAAATCTTCAGCAGGTATGATAATGATGTTCCCTGTTTTAATCTTTACACAAAAGAGATAGCCTAAAGTAATCTGATGTTAAATAGTTATCTTTCTATTGTTCTATCTTCCTGTCCCCACCTTACAAGAAAAGTAACTTTGAAATGACCATTTGTTTTTTGTTTGTTTCTGCTTTCTTCAGCCTTTTTCTATGAAATCAACCTCCTTTGATCAGCTGATTGGAACACATTCTATTTTATGGAATATGCGTTGTCTAGAATTGCAATAAAGACAATTGGGATCTTTAACTAAATTTGTTGTTATTTTGTTTGTTCTTTGACACATCCTTGGTAGCATTTGGTGTTATTGGTGTTTTTTCTGGATTTTGGTCATTCTAATAAGGGTGTAATGGTATCTCATTGTTATTTATTTATTTATTTATTGTCCTTTTTGAGACCGGCCACACCGCGCTGAGCGCTGGGAGCACACCGGACATCCCTATATAGGATCCAAACCCGCGGCGGGAGCGCTGCTGCACTCCAAGCGCCGCACTCTCCAGAGTGCGCCACAGGCTCGGCCCGTATCTCATTGTTTTAAATGGCATTTCGCTGATGACATATGTGGGACGTCTTTTCAAATGCTTATTTTCCATCTGCGTGTCTTCTTTGGTGAGATGTCTGTTAAAGTGTTTGCTGTATTTTTATTATTTATTTTTTTTGCCCCATTTTAAAATTGGGTTGCTTGTTTTCTTCTGTTGAATTTTAAGAGTTTTTAAATTTGTTTTTGTTAATAGTCTTTTATCAGATATGTCTTTTGCAAACATTTTCTTCCAGTCTGGCTTGTCTTTTTATTCTCTCTCTCCTCCCCCTATTTTTTTTTTTTTTTTTTTTTTTTTTGTGGCTGGCTGGTGTGGGTATCTGTGGCACTAGGCTAATGTCGGAATCCTGCCTATGTTGCCAATTGTGGAGCTCACAGACCCCTCAAGCCCATTCCAGACAGGGTCACAAACCCTTCACACACCAGGCTGGGTCACCAGACCCCTCACACACAGGTCTATGAGCTAGGTAACTGGCAAAAAGGTCCTTGGGAGCCGTAGGTTGGAAAGCATGGCCATGTGCATGGTGGCCACCTGAGGCAGTAGTCAGCCAGCCTGCTTCACAAACTCTCTGCAGAACACAATAGCAACAAAACTAAAAGGATACATTCATTGGCACACATGTGTACTACCACACCCAACCGGACCTGAGGGGAGGGCCCTGACCAAACCATTCTATTTTCCCAACAGGATCCAAACCCTTGACCTTGGTGTTATAACACTGCATGACTTTTATTCTCTCGATGGTGTCTTTTGCAGAGCAGAAATCTTTAATTTAAATGACGTCCAGTTTATCAATTCTTTCTTTCATCGATTGTGCCTTTGGTGTTTTATCTAAAAAATCGTTGCCAAATCCATGCTATCTAGATTTTTTCCTATGTCCTAGGGTTTGTCAACCTAAAAAAAGACATCAGAGAAAATACATTTTAATACAATGAATTTATTCAGGAGTGAGCAAAAAGGATTATAATCCAGGATGCACAGCTATGGCAAGTCACAGGTGCACTGGAAGAGGGGACGGGAAAGGGAAGCTTTCATTTGACAAAAGGGTGAGGTTTACATGAGCTGCTTGGAAACAGTTTATTGGTTCTGAAAGCGTAAAGCTGGAGTTGGCATTGTTACCGACAGACCAGGCTCGGCATGCCCTCTCGCATTAAACAAATGACCCAAAGTCCAAAAGTTCGTACAAGGATTGGAAGGTTTATTCAGATTACCAGCACTCAGCTAAGTGTCTACCCAAGCAAACAAAGAGAAAAGAAGAGCAGTGGGGTCCAGTTTATCCTAGTCCCAATTGGCAGGGCCAACCTATTCCACTGACAGTAATTGATAAAAGCAGTTCTCCCCACTGTTGTCAGCACAAAGAAGAAAAGTACTGATTAGATTTAAATCTGAGAAACAAAGCATAGCCAGGAGCCCTCCAGGGTGAACCCATACCGAACAACAGAAGATGGCTCAGAAAATCAGAAGCAAAGCATAGCCAGGAGCCCTCTAGGGTGCACCTACATAGTAGTGGATACAATCCAACCAAACAGCAGACGAGGACTCAGAAAATCAGAGAAAGGTAAAGATAATTTTAGCGGTTTCCAGACTTCCAGTCACTGGGCGGCGTGAGAATGAATCCCACCACTCTCATGAATCCCCCGTCAGGGGGAATCTGCTCAAGCAAGATCTTAATGGTGTAGGACTGGCCTTCCCACCTCTGCTAGTCACCTGTCAGGGCAAGCTGCTGCCAGCCAGAGGGAGCATGCTTCTCACAGGTTGAGAGGAGTTTAAGCTGTAGTTGTCTGGCAGTCACTTTAAAGAGGAAGAAAAGGGAAAAAAGGAAAGTAAAAGAGAATAAAGCATTGCCTTGTCAGAATTTAGGCTGGGGTAGAGCTCTTTTTACCTGCCTGTAATCTTGTCAACTGGGCCAATTGTCAAGTTAGGGCTGGGTCTGGAGCTCACAGACCCCTTAAGCCCATTGTCTAGACTGGGTCACAAACCCTTCACACACCAGGCTGGGTCACCAGACCACTCACATGACAGGCTGGGTCTCCAGACCCCTCACATGCAGGTCTATGAGCTAGTTAACTGGCCAAAAAGATCCTTGGAGCTGTAGGTTTGAGAGCATGGCCATACAGAGCAGACGCCTGAGGCAGTCAATGCCTGCCAAGCTGCAGCGCAGCACAGGCGCACTAACACAACTTATTTACAAAGAATGTGCTGCACCACCCCAACTGGACCTAAGGTGAGGGGGCCTGGTAAAATTATTCTATTTTCCAAACAGCCGGGGACTCCAAGAGAGATTTACCAGCAGCAGAGACATGGGAGAAAAATAGTCCCAGTGGCCACTTGCCTTTTACAAGTAGAGTCTTTCTGGTGCCCAAAGCTTTCCAATTTTCACCAGTGATTAAATTAGGCTCTTGGATTCCAAAGTCATAGAAATGAACAATGTACCCAGTGGTCAAGCAAGCAATGCTTTATTAAAAGAGGAGATAGACTTATGCATAAGGGGGTAGTGACAGTAAAGCTAGCCCCTGAGGGGAGCTGTTCAGTCTTTTATAGGGAAAGGAGTTAAGGGGTACAGGCCAGCGTCACTGGAGCTGGTCCATTCTGTCCTTCTTGATTGCATCATGGGTGCATGCTCAGTAGCTCCAAGATGGCAGTAGTGTTCATCATTGTCACCCAGGAAGGTCATTGTAGCAGTCACCTTGATGCTTTGTGCACAGGTGGGAATTCCTAAAGGGGTCTTAAGGTTAATCTGTAACTTTTACAATTATGGTAAACAAGCCTTGGGGAAGGGTTTTGCAACTCAGTAAATATGTTTCCTCTCTTAGTCTATTTTAATAGGGCAGCCCATGGGTAATTGTTTGCCCTGAGGGTTTCATGATGGAGGAGTGGAAAATTAACAAAGTGTCCTCTGCAGGGAAAATGGAGTCAGTTTGGTTCACAGGCCTAGGCTTACTCTGTTTCAGTATCATTTTTTTGTGGAGATGCTGTTGTTTATTAGGAAGTATTCTTTTGAGAGCATTGTATCTGAATTGCTGCAGTCATAAAGAATGTCTAGTGATAAACCTGATTATAGAAATATGTGTATATGTGTGAAACGGAAGTCGTGAAAAGCATGACATGCATGAAGGATTTGAAGGAATTTCTTGTGGGGTTAATTTTAGAAAGTTCTTAAGACAGTTTTTATCCCAGACATGTAGGCACAAGCTTTTCTTTTGTTTAGGTCTGACAAGAGTGATTTCATTCTGGCATCTGCATCTTTATAGTTTTGTGTTTTACATTTAGGTTTGTGATCTGTTTTGAGTTAATTTTTGTGAAGAGTGTCTAGATTCTTCTTTTTTTTTTTTTTTGCATATGGATGTCCAGTTGTTCTAGCACCATTTGTTGAGAAAACTATATATTCTTTATTGTTTGCCTTTTCTCCTTTGCCAAAGATCACTTGACTAACCCATGGATTTTTATGTATTTTATAAACTCATGGTTTTATATATATTAGTGTGTTTCAATCAGTTGCAGCCAATGTTATTTGCTGATGTGCAAATTATCCCAGCTTTAACAATTGGGAGTACTTTCATGGTGACTTGTCATTTTGAAAAGATCCTATTAGTGTTTAATAGTGTCCTTGTATCTTGACACAACAATATGTCTCAGGTTTATCTTGTAAATTTTCTCCCCCACACCTGGAATTAGCCATTTTTCCAGAAAGTTCTGGTTTCTTTTAGTAGGGATTGCTGTTTAGAGATCACAGTATGAGCACTTAGGGTACTCATTCCTTCTGGGTTGTCTTTGCTTTTAAGCTTTTGAGTGATAAGAACTAGAATATATATATATATATATATTTTAAAAAGTGAAAACCAAAACATTAGTTCAAATTTAAGATTATAAAATGGTTTTTATCTCTTTGATTCTATATCTTTTTTATCTTATATTGAATATCTTGATTCTTAACACTAACATAATTATTTATTTCCTAAAATATATGTAAAATAGCTTTAAAATAACAATATTAATTTTACTGTTAAGATTATTGAATGAATTTTAGTTTCTCTCTTTTTAGCAATTCTTTTGTTCTTACACTATATCCCACTAAGAGTATGTAATCAAAACACTGTGTTCTTAGATACTTGAAATAATTACTTTCACTGTGTGGTTATACTATCAACATAATATTCAGTTAGTGGGTGGATAAGTGGGGAAAAACACAGTCTTTGGTCTATGCTCTTGCTCACCAACAATTAACTGAGGACAGACTTCTGACTTCTGTGACCAAAGGTGTGGAGATTTCTCCCCTCTGACAAGCAAGGCAGCAGTTCTTCTGCAGACACTATCTGGGTGTCCTCCATAGTAACTCTGATGTGTCAGATCACACAGGTTAAGGTCTGTGTCCTCAAGATTGCCGCCACTGCAGATGTCAGTTGCAAGCATAGACCTCTTGATCTTCTGACCAACAAGCTATAAATCGGGATTCCCACAACCCCCTCCTTGGGTTCTATTAGTTTGCTAGAGTTCCTCACACAACTTAGGAAAACACCTACTTACATTTACCAGTTTATTACAAAGCATATTTTAAAGGATACATAGAAATAGCCAGATGGAGAGACATATAGGGTGAGTTCTGGAAGGGTCCTGAATACAGGAGTTTCCTTTCCTGTGGAGTTTCCCATGGAGTTTGGGTGCACTACCCTCCCAGTATGTAGATGAGTTCAGCTGCCCAGCAGCTCCCTGAGCTCTGTGCTCTGCTCTCAGGTCTTTTATGGAGACTTCATTGGATAGGTGTGATTGAAGCATGGACACTGTGTATTAACGTGATTGGACAGAAAGGGTATGATCTAATACCAACAGACGGGGTGGAGAAACCCAGCATGGCCTGTTTATTCAGGTTCTTCTTGACCTCTCTGTGCAACACTCCTTGAAGGATTTGTTGCACAGGACATGGAACAGGACCTCTTCTGGAATGCAGGTCTTAAGACGTACAATCAGTAGGTCAGAGGATTTTCTGCCTCAGGGAGAAAAGAGCAGGTGAAAGAGCAGGTGAAAGGAGGACAGGAGAAGGTCAGAGAGTAGCATGAGCCAGGAACCATGGACAAAAACCAATATATAAATATCGTAATGTTACAGTTAGTTTTTCTAAAAATGGTTTAATTGTGATAAAATATACATAAGATAAAATTTCCATTTTTATCATGTTTAAGTGTACAATTTAGTTTCATTAAGTGTATTCACATTATTGTGCAATCCTTACAACTGCTATATTCATATCCAGAACATTTTTCATCATCTCAAACTGAAACTCTGTACCCATTAAACAGTAGCTATTCCTCCCTTCACCTCCCAGCCCTTGGTAACCACTATTCTACTTTCTTTTCTTTTTTTCTTTTTTGTCCTTTTTGAGACCGGCTGTACCGCGCTCAGCCAGTGAGCGCTGGGAGCGCACCGGTCATCCCTATATAGGATCCGAACCCGCTGCGGGAGCGCTGCTGCACTCCCAGCACAGCACTCTCCCAAGCGCGCCATGGGCTGGGCCCCCACTATTCTACTTTCTATGAAATTCACTATGGAACTGACTATTCCAGGTACTTCATATAAGTGGAATTATATCATATTGACCCTTTTGTTTCTGGCTTATTTCACTTAACTAATAGTTTCTAGCTTCATCCATTTTGTAGCATGTACCAGAATTTCTTCCTTTTAAAGGCTGAATAACTTTCCATTGTATGTATATGCAACATTTTGTTTATCCATCCATCCTTTGATGGTCATTGGGTTTTTCACCTTTTTGCTATTGTGAATAATGCTGCAGTGAACTTTGGTGCACAAATATTTGTTTGAGTTTAGTTAAGTTTTAACTGAGATTTTTGATAAGTGAGTGTATTATTAAATAAGCTAAGAACATAGTGGGAAAGTGAACTTTCTCTGGGATGGTAAAGAGTTGAGATGAATGAAGAGTTTAGTTTTGGTTATGATACATTTGAGGTATTCTGGGAAATTCATTACTTGATATCTTAGGAAGCAACCAGAAATGTAGGTGTAGAGGTATATATATATATAGAGTGCTAAATTAGGTCATTGTTTTATAGTCCCGGTGAGAGATGATGGTAGCTTAAATTGTGATCAATGAGATGTTGTAAGGAGGATAGATTCAAAGTTTATGTAGGCAATTGAATTAACTTGGTGATTAGATGTGAAGGTTAAGGAAGAGAGAAGCTGGGAAGTCCAAAATCAAGGCACCAGCAGATTCGGTGTCTGGTGAGGGCTGTTCTCTGTTTCCAAGATAGCACCTCTTGCTCTGTCCTCACATGGTAGAAGGAGCAAAATGGAAGAACAGCTCCCTTACACCTCTTTTACGAGGTCATTAATCCCATTCAGGAGGTCTCACCTTCATGACTTTATCATCTCCTAATGGCCCGTCCTAGATCACATTAGTGATTGAGTTTCAACGTATGAATTTGGGGTGTGGGTGGGGAGGAATTGGATACATTTAGGCCACAGTAATATCCTACAACAATGTTTATTCAAATATTTTTGTAAAAGTGAAAATTTATTTTTATTAACTTACCTTTTTGTGGGGAGGTTTATCTGTTATTAACTCAGCTTTTGCTTGTTTGCTTTGTTTCATAGAATGGTATGGGATTGTACATTTGCTTATTAAGCATTTATTACATCTTTTCTGTGTGCAAAACACTGTTCTAGTTATTATTTTAGTCAGTTTTAGTGCTTTGAAGGTAGGGAAGATTTAGATATGAGGGTTGTTTAGGAGCAATTTTGGTAGGTTGTGAAACTGATTTAAGAATAATTTTCCCACTGACATTTTTGTTCTCTTTCTGCTTGATCTTCTATAGAGTGGAGTCATATACAGAAAGTTATGGGGGGGTGGGTATGTTGAGAGTTTGGAAGATCTGACTCAGTGTATCCCAAATATTAGAAAATGTTTTGTTATTTATCTATAAAATATTTGTTTCTTATATACCACAGGTTGAATATCCCTTATCTGAAATGCTTAGGATCAGAAGTGTTTCAGATTTTGGCTTTTTTCAAGTTTTGTAATATTTGCAGAATATATACTGGTTGAGTATCCTTAATCTAAAAATGCAAAGTCCCAAATGCTCCAACGAACATTTCCATAAAGCATCATGTTGGTGCTTAAAAGTTTAGGATTTTGGAGCATTTCAGATTAGGGATGCTTAACCTGTGCTAGATGTTTGTTTTATTTCTGTTTTCCTTTGCTATTAGATTAAGATTTTCAGTCACAATTCGAAGACATAGCTATTGGTTGTTTTGGATTATAGCAGAGCAATGATGATTCTGACATGTAGATTATTTAACATACTCAATAAGCAACTAGTCTGAAATAGATCAATCACATATTTCAAAGAAACTTCAGGTTAAAACTTCTATGACAGTGATATTTTCTTTTCAAGGTGTTACATACAGTAATCTATGATAACTTTTATTTTTCTCTCAGTAAAGAGCTATTCTTTCTCAAATTTGTGTTTGGTTCGTTACCAGTTTTTGCAGAGACTAATGCTGCTTTATATTGATATTGTAGATGTTGGTAGTATGAATCTGTTTTTATATTACCAATAGTCTAGGGTATCCTATATATCATATTGCAGGCATCTGTTCTTATTTGGCTGAGGTAAATCTTTGAATATCATATAATTTTTTTTCCTGTAATTTCAAATATTGGTGTGATGTTGTGTTATAATAAGAAATATAAACATCAAGGTCAAGGGTTTGGATCCTCATACTGGCCAGCTGCCCCCCCCAAAGCAAAAACAAAAACAAACAACAACAAAAAAGAAATATGTGTTTGGTCTTCTTCACTTGGAATTTCCTGAACGATAGGGGTGAAAGGAGGTCTTTTGTAATTCATAATAAGCCCCTTTCAACCATACGTGAATTTAGGCTAAGCAGTTGACTCTTGATGGGCCCCTAAGTAGCTTCAGGTTGGGGACTGGTTACCAGAGGAATTAACCATATGATTAGAGGTTTGGAATTTTCAGTCCCACCCTCCAACTTGCAGGAATGAGGGAGGGCTGGACACTGAGTTAATCATCAATGGCCAGTGATTTAATCAATCTTGCCTATATAATGGAACCTCCATAAAAACCTTAAATGATGTGGTCTGGAGAGCTTCCCAGGCTGTTGAACACATCCATGTGCTGGGAAGGTAGTGTACCCCAAACTCCATGGGGATCCTTCCAGACCTCACCCTAAATACCTCTTCATCTGGGTGTATCCTTTATAATATCCTTTACAGTATATATGGTAAAATGTTTTTCTGCATTCTTTGAGCAAATTATAGTTATAGTGAATTATCAAGCCTGAGGAGGGGGTTGTGGGAACCCCTGATTTGTAGCCAGACAGAAGTATGGTTAATTTGGGAACCAATTACTTGCTTTTGGCATCTGAAGTGGGGGTATATTCTTGTGGGACTAATTCCTTAATATGTGGGGTATGCAATAATTCCAGGCAGTGTCAGAATTGAATTAAGTTGTAGGACATGCAATTACTGTCTGCAGAGAATTAAATTGCTTGGTGTGGAAAACCCATACATTTGGTTCAAAAGTGTAGTGAATAGAGAAATAGCTTTGTTTCAGTGGGTTTTCCTTCAGTTGGTCTGTTTGATTTTAGCCACTAGGTATTAATGATAGTTGTTTGATAATTATAATTCTCTGGTTCTTTTTGTCAAGCCCAAATATTTTCAAAATTTTATTTAAAAAAAAATCTGAAAACTTTAAAAAATAATGACAACACTAACAAAATTTTTTTGGTGGGGTTAGGTGGACAGTTAACAAAATCATCTTAACATAAATATCCTTTCAATAGCGAGGAAAAAAAATAATAACAAAAAAATCACAGTATCTTTATGTGTTTATATTTTTACATTATTTTATTTATTTATTTATTTATTTATTTCGTTAAATTTTTATTTTGTCAATGTACAATGTATTAGATTATTATGGCCCATCACTGACACCTCCCTCCCTCCTCCCTCTCTCCCCTCCCACCCCAGAATGTCCTTTCCATTTGCTTGTTGTAACAACTTCAAAAAAGTATAGTTGTTATATCTTCTTCCCCTCCCCACCCCGGTTTTATTGTGAGTGTGTATGTGGGTGAATTAATTAGTTTGTTTTTAGCTCCCACCAATGAGTGAGAACATGTGGTATTTCTTTTTCTCTGCCTGACTCGTTTCACTCAATATAATTCTCTCAAGGTCCATCCATGTTGCTGCAAATGGCAGTATTTCATTCGTTTTATACCTGAGTAGTATTCCATTGTGTAGATATACCACATTTTCCATATCCACTCATCCGATGATGGACATTTGGGCTGATTCCAGCTCTTGGCTATTGTGAAGAGTGCTGCAATGAACATTGGGAAACAAGTATACCTTCGACTTGATGATTTCCATTCCTTTGGATATATTCCCAGCAGTGGGATAGCTGGGTCATATTGCAGATCTATCTTCAACTGTTTGAGGAATCTCCATACCATTTTCCATAGAGGCTGCACCATCCTTTGGTTACTTCTAAAATGGGGAAACTTCCTATGGAAACCAGTACTTGAGCCCGGTGGTTGAGTTAAATTGCTGCTTTGCTGCTGATTCTCTGGGGAAGGCTTTTTTGTGCAGCTTAGGTTTTAATTATTGACCTTGTATGTACTTCTGGGTCTTGTGAGGTCCAGTACACCTGGACTGTTTGGAAACTCTGGTCTGGGCCTGAGTCTTTTCATCAAACTGTACCCCCTGCAGTTCTATATTCCTGACCAGTCTGAGTGGTCCTATGCTGATTGGGGTACAGATCAGCTGTCCTTGCTGTGTCCCAGTGTTCCCCTGGTGGGCCTGTCTCCCCCACCGCCCATGCTCCAAAC
>NW_007726955.1:172947-196480 GCF_000696425.1 Galeopterus variegatus
CCGCGCTCCCAAGCAGGGCACTGTAGCAGTGCACCACTGGGCTGGCCCTCCATTGTGTCTTTTATTTCACCTAATAACTTCTTCAGTTCTGTAAGTTCTGCTACATTTTTTTTAAGGACATTGATTTCCTTGTACACTTCCTCTCTCAGGTTCTGTATATTTTTGTTTATTTCTTCATGCTGTCTAGCTGAGTTTTCTTGTATCTCATTCAGTTTCTTTAGGATTATCACTCGAAATTCCTTGTCATTCATTTCAAGGGCTTCTTGTTCTATAGGATCTAGAGTTGGAGCTTTATTAACTTTTGGTGGTTTACTTTCTTGGTTTCTTGCATTTCTGGTATCTTTTTTTGGATGTTTACTCATTTTGGCAGGGAGTTTCACTGTGCACAGGTTTGACCCTCTGGCTAACTAAGGTATGGCTGTGTTTGTCAATTTGGTTTGCCTACTCTGTGACTGCTTAGATGGCCGTTAGTGTTCTATATGTGTGTTTGCCTTGTGACTTGGGCCTTACCAGGAAGTTTCCTCTCTGGTCAGCTCTGAGAGTTCTCCCTGTTCCTTGTGTTCTGGCCCTGGCAGCTGGATCCTGTCCTGCCGGCCCGACAAGGTGTGTGAGATCTGTAAATCTCCACCTCACTATCCGGGCGTTTCCCCTCTCTGTGTGCACTCGGTGGGGCCACCCGGAGGGTGCGTCTTTTTTTCCGAGACTCCTCCTCCTTTGCCGGACCCCTCCCCTCTCTGTGCGCTCAGTACAGGGCTGGGGCGTGTCTTCTGCAATCCTCGTCTCTCATCCCCGCCCAGCCAAGAAGGGGTCTCAGACCTCCGCCACGGACACTGTGGCGTTCCTGCGGCCCTGGTCAAGGCCCTCTCTGGGCCTCCCACCGTCCCCCCGGTATTGTGGCCCCCTGTGTGGTTGCATTATCTCCCACACCAGGGCACGAGCCCCCTGGGGGAGGATCCCACAGCACACAGTTCCTCTTTGAATCCCCCCAGCGTGAGCCGGCTCAGCGCCCTCAGGCCGTCAGCTCTCCGGCTGTTTCAAGTGGGTTTGGGGGCACCCCGGTCACCCCTCTCCCAACCAGAAATCAGTCTGGGGTTCTTCCTAACTGAAGGCCACAGAGATGGTATCTGCCTCCCGGAAGCAGGAAGTTTACCTGGGGCCGAAGCCCCAGGTGTGGTTCAGTGACAGTCTGGCCGGGATCCTCTTCCCTGCCCTCCCGACGCTGGCCGGGGGCTCCCCATGCCACTAGCCCCGCCAGAGATCTGCGGGTGGAGTGGGATTGATGGCCGGTCCACAGGCCCCGGGGTCCCCGCACTGAGGCAGACAAGTGGCACGGCTCAGTGAGAAGCCGCGCCAAGCGAAGATGGCTGGTCTGCCCGATCTGAGCCGGCCGGCTCCGCCCCCCCCGGAGAAAATGGAGGCAGCGGTGGTGCAGGTGCCTAGCCTGGTGTGGTAGGCGGGAGCCGGGCTGTCGTTTGCCCCACACGTGGGGCTGGGCTGGGGGTCACTCACAGAGCTCCCAGAGCTGGGCCTGTCCAGTGCCTTCCTGTCCGTCTCTGCGTCGCCGCTGCTGTCTTTCCTGGCCTTTGTTGCCTCAGGCTGCTCGCTTGGTCTCCCAGCGGTCTCCCGGCGCAGTTGGGGCGCTCTCAGGAATCTCCTTTTGTATCGGCCCTAAAACCTTGAGACTGTAGTTGCTTTTTTTCATTGTAAATTAGTTGATCAGTGATTTATTCGTTTTTTGTTGCTCTTGGAAATGCAAATAGTACTCTGGCAGCACAGCGCACACTTCTCAAATTCGCTCTGTCTTCTGGCATGCCCGCTCCAGACCCGTCGCCATCTTGCTCCTCCCAACAGCTATTTTTACATTATTGAAGTCATGATGTATACAAACTTTGTACTTTGTGTCTTCTAAAACTTTAGGAATATATCACATGCATTCTCACTTTTCTATGTAACTTTCACACTTGTGGCTTTTTTTTTTTTTTTGTCTTTTTCGTGACCGGTAAGGGGATCGCAACCCTTGGTGTGGTGTCGCCCGCACTGCGCTCAGCCAGTGAGCGCACCGGCCATTCCTATATAGGATCCGAACCCGCGGCGGGAGCGTCGCTGCGCTCCCAGTGCCGCACTCTCCCAAGTGCGCCCCGGGTGGGCCCCACACTTGTGGCTTTTAATTGTTGAGTCTGTTGAATGGTTATGTCATAGTTTACCATTTGTTTATTTTGAACATGTTGTTTGCTTATAATATTTCACTTTTGTAAATAATGCTTTTCTTGGAATGCCCTTTTATCCCTGCCTGGAAAAAAGATTTAGTCAAACTTCAAGCCCAAACACAGTGTTTGGTGAAATTTACAGTTTTAAAAAAAATTTTTTGGTATTATTATTATTTTTCAGAGGCCTGCCAATGCAGGGATTGAACCCTGGACCTTGGTGTTATCAGCACCATACTCTAACCAACTGAGCTAACGGGCCAGACCAATTCACAGCTTCTTAAGAAATTTTTGTTCATGGCAAAGGCCAATAGCCTTGTCCCATTTTTTGAGTTCCCACAGTGGGCCTGGCTTTTTGTTACCTACCACACATTGTACATTTTTGATCCCTGTTATTGAACTTGGTTGCCTCTACCTGTTTTAGGTCCCAGAACCCTATTTTTCTGTGTATTTCTGTTTTATTTTTGGTCCACTGGAATACTTACCTTGTTTTTGAAAATGGTTTTGCCTATTTAATGTTTAAAAATCCTTTACCTGTAATCATTTTATGATTGGAGCAGAGACAGCTGGTTTCTTTGTCTTATCTGGACTGGAGTTCTGGACGTGCTGTCTTTCTCATAGTGCATTTCATTGTTTTAGGCCCCCTATCCCCTTCCACATTATCAGTTTAACCTATTTGTGTGTGTGTATCCACCTATACTTATATTTCTCTGTCTGCTAACTTTATGTCAGACACATTTATTTATTTTTCTTTAAACACAGTGTTCTTCTTTCTTTCTTTCTTTCTTTTCTTTTCTTTTCTTTTCTTCCTTCCTCCCTCCCTCCCTCCCTCCGTCCCTTCCTTCCTTCCTCCCTTCCTCCTTTCCTCCCTTCCTCCCTTCCTCCCTTCCTCCCTCCCTTCCTTCCTTCCTTCCATTTCTCCCTATTTGCCTTTCTGCATTTTTTTCAATCTATTTGGAATGATTTCCATTCTACTTAATTAAATTTAACTTTCCCTTCAAGGAATAATTTTTTTTTCAATTACCAGAACTAGCATTGTTCTCTTCTTTCTCAGATTTATAATTACACTTAGAACCTCTTAATTTAACATCTACTATTTATTTATTAAAAAATTTTTTTGTTTTCTTTTTGTTCTTAGCATCTAATTTTTTTTTAAAAGTTGTTTCCTAACTCTTTTTCTACACATCTATTAGTTCAGTTTTCCCTAGTCAGGTTGTAGTCTACCTAAAGGTGTGGTCCTTGTTTCTCTTATACTGTCTTCATATTCAGTGTGCTCCTGTTTGGCATCCAGGGCCTTGCAGCGTTTTGTCTTCATGGGAGACAAATAAATATCTATTGAAGAAATCATTACACAAAATGAATGTATTATGTACTTTTTGGTTACTGTAAAAGATACCTAAATTTTTATAATAATTTCTCTAAAAATATAATTTGGAGGATATTTATCTCCCTGTCACTTTACATTTTTAGCACAAATTATTTTTATCCCATTGTTTTTGCAAAATAAAACTTTCATAAATGAAAAGTTAGAATGCTTTATATTGTTTCTTCAAGGTCAGTGTTGTTGTAATTAGACTTTTCATTGAAATAATGAGATTTTGGTGGCCTAAGAACAGAACAAGAAGTTCTTAGACAATTTAGCAACAATCAGGGAGAGTATGTTTAAAATATGAGTATCAAAACCCCATATCTTATGATGGTTTTCCTATTTTTTCTCCTTTTACTCCCTGTGCCTCTTGGGCTTACTTAGGTCTATTTGCTAGGATTATTTTAGGCAGATTTGAGAAAAGGTATTTTTCTTGGTGGTAATAGAGTTATGTAGAAGTACAGCATTTCTTTGAATTCCTTGTCTTAGGCAAGGTCAATTTCAGGTGAAATGCTCCCTGGAATCTGGAAAAATGGGGAAAATGTAGTTCTTTGGAGGTGTAGCTTTTGTTTCCAATGCCTTTGGAGATGGGGCCATTAGTTTTTAAATCCATCATAGTATGAGGCTGTTGAAATGTTAATGAATCAAAAGTGAATTTCTAGTTTTACACCACAATTCTTTATATTAAATATGTAATTTATACACTGTTTTTTAACTTTTCACCATTCACTTTTTGTCACATCCATGAATGTATCATCAAATCCAGAGCTGGCTTTTATTTATTTATAAATTTATGTCTTAAGTATATCATTTTGGGATAGAATCTTGCTTTGATTTTTGGAGGAATGTAGTTGATATAATAGTTAAAATGGAAAAATTTTGTGGATATTAGATGAACACAGTAAAGACATACTCTGGATAAATTTAGAAAGTTTTAGAAAGTTAGATGTTGGAAAAATTTAAAGGGAATGCGGAAACTGAGGACTGTTCCTCCATGCTCTTCCAAGAAATCTGAGATCCCCTAGGCCAGGAAGAACAACCTGACTATTTCTGAAGACCATTAAACTCCTTTAGAGAAGTCAAGAGGGGAAATCTAAGGTCAGTATACCTGTTGTGCCCATGATAGCTAAGGATACAGCACTGGAAGGAGTTAGGGTACTAACGACTTCCTTTATCATTTGACCCATGGTTCTTTCATTGTGAGTTCCTTTTTTTCTACAAAGCTGGCTGAGGTGAGCATAGTGAATAAAAGAAAAAAAAAAAAAAACCCCTTAGTGCCAGAGGTTGAGAATGTCCAATCTCTATCCCAGAGCATGTCACTAAATACTTGAGCCTATTGCCAAATACTCCCAATACAGAGACTAAATTCTACCTATGGGAGAAATGACTCTCTGAAGAGAAGTTTGGAATCAGCATCAGAATCATTGGAGGGGGACACCTGAAAGTCACATGGCTGACGTTTCATGAGATCTTGCATGCCTCTAGTCCAGAGGAGAAAGCTAGACCCAGTCCCCCAAAAGCATAGTCACGTTAGGAAGTTTGTTACAAGGCTGTGCACTAACCAACTGAGCTAACTGGCCAGCCCCATCTTAGGAAGTTTGTGAGGACAAAGAGAACAAAAAGAATAAGAGGAAGGAGAAAGTTGAGCCCACTGTCCCCCTCCTCCATTCTTCCAACACCTTTGGTACCACCACAAAGAAAAGATGAAACTATAAGGTAAAAAGCTGACCTTAGTCAGTGCTCAGGAAGATGATCCTGACCTCCCAAAGAGGACAGTTTGCAGAGTCAAATGGGTGAGGGGGTCTGCGTGTGGCATCAGGAATGTCACATTCATCCTTGTGAGCTCTCAGTGGCCCAGGAACCCTTTCCTAAGTATCTGCAAGACCTTCTCAAGGTCTTGGAAGTGGAAGCCTCTCAAAAGAAAGGGCAACAACCAGGCTGAGGCAGGAAGTAGTGCTAAGATTCTGAGACCTGGCCTGCTGAGTAGTCTGGGCAAAAACAAAGTGCAACCCTAAAAAAGCCTGTAGCAAGTTGAAGTTGATCCTATTAGTTGAGTTCTTATCTGTGAAAGAGATGAGAGTACTGCTTTTATGCTGAGATCCTTAAGCCTAAAGAGGAAGTAAAAGCAAAGTAACTTTGAGGCTTTTAACTTTGTACCCAGTGATGGGATTGCTTCCTATTTTCTTCCCAGTATGCTGAAGTGGGATTTGTTTTGGATCAGTGGTTCCCAAAATTCATGTGTACTTTACTCATGTATTGAGTTGGCTTAACTTTATTTGACTTCTCTGAGGATGGAAGCCATATAATTTCATCATTTTGGGTGGTGTCTCCTGATGACAACCAAATGGAGACTTGTCATATTTTGTGAGAGTGGGTGGAAGACTCTAAAGCATTATATACAGAAGTAAATTTAATTAATTAATTAATTAATTATTTTTTGGGCAGCTGGCCATTACAAGGATTCATCTGGACCTTGGTGTTCTCAGCACCATGCTCTAATCATACTTTGTTAATTTGAAAAGACTGAAAATGAGAGAACGTATATAGAGATTTTGATATAGTATCAGGCACAGTCTTTTATGAAAGATACTGTTATTACTATTTGTTCTTATTGTGAAGACATACTTTTCTTTTATGAAAAGGTTTAGATTATTAAATGGCTTATGAATATATTGTTAATATTTGCTTTGGTTTTATTTTCTCCTTCTGTTTGTCTTTCAGACTCCTGGGAGAGTTGGCTCTCAAGGTTCTGATTTAGATTCATCAGCAACTCCTGTAAATACAGTGGATGTCAATAATGAAAGCTCTTCCGAGGTATGAAAATAATAATTTGGCAGTAAAATTCAATATTATTTAAGGGAAAATTAGCAGATATTCAGAGTAACAACTGGGGACTAACCTTGTCTTTTGTAGGAAAAGTTCTAAGTCTTTCTTACAAATTGGAATGTGACTTTTAAATCATACTTGTAGATACGTACCTGTGCTTAGTTTTGAGACTGAGAAAGTGTATATTAAGACTCTGAAAAATAATATTGCCATTTTTTTGTTTTTCTTTTTTTGGCTGCTGGCTGGTATGGGGGTCCAAATCCTTGAACTTGGTGTTAGCAGCAGCCTGCTCTACCAACTGAGCTAATTGACCAGTCCTTCAATTTGTTTTTAATGCTTTTGTTATCTCAATTTAATAAAGATTTTTTTAAATCTGTTTATAAAGATTTACTAGTTAGTTAGTGTCTCTTTATTTATGTGTGCTGTCATGAACTACTGGACTAATGAAAAATTAGATTATAAAATATATACATTATTTGCTGTCTTCATGTATGATGTAAGAATTTTTATTATGTCTTTGATAGCTTATTACAAAACTAATGTAGAAAGTAAGAAAGTCTAAAAAAACCTCAGGTATTTGGCAAGACAGCCTTAGTAGTTGCATTATTATTATTATTATTATTAACAAAGAGGAAATACTTGCTCATTATAGAAAAAGGAGGTAAGGAAAGAGAACATAAAAATAAATCATAATACTACCACTAAAAGATCAGCACATTCTGCTCTGACAGTTTTTGTTAGTTGTTCCTTTCTGGGCCCACCTGTATCCCCTACCCAGTCCCTTTTTCTCTGCTTTCCCCTCCCCCACATCTTGGTTGATGAATCTATCACCCTTGCATGTTTTTCTGGGTCTGTCTCTCTTTCTATCCATTCATCTCTCTGTTTTGTCTCTTTCTGACCATCTGTCTCCTCATCAGTCTGTCTTCCATGTATATCTATATTAACCGGAATAAGATTTTACAAGATTGTGAGAGAAGAAAAGTATCAGTGAACTTTATTGAGAGCAAGTTTAAGGAAATGTCATTAAGAAAAACGTTTCAAGGGCCGGCCCGTGGCTCACTCAGGAGAGTGCAGTGCTGATAACACCAAGGCCATGCGTTCAGATCCTGTATAGGGAGGGCCGGTTCGCTCACTGGCTGAGCGTGGTGCTGACAACACCAAGTCAAGGGTTAAGATCCCCTTCCTGGTCATTTTTAAAAAAAAAAAAAAAAAGAAAAGGGTTTCAAACTGTATTCATGATATAATGGGCTCAAAGTGCGCATTTGTAACCTAGGAAAGGAGTCCATTAATAATTGTTGATCTCCGTCAGAAAAAAAAAAAGAAAAAAAAAAAAAAAGAAAAGGGTTTCAAACTGTATTCATGATATAATGGGCTCAAAGTGCGCATTTGTAACCTAGGAAAGGAGTCCAATAATAATTGTTGATCTCAGTCAGAAAAAAAAAAAGAAAAAAGAAAAAACCCCAACCCCAACCAAAATACAAAACTAGCACCCAAAACAAACAACAACTCCAATGGGTATTGTATTGAGCAATGCTTGGCAATACTGCTGTAAGTTGATCCTTGAACAACACAGTTTGAACTGTGAGAGTCCCCTTATATGCAAAATTTTTTCAATCAATATATTGGAAAATTTTTAGTTATGTATGTCATGAATGGATGAAGTTTTAAGTTTTGTGGGGGAGGTTGGGAGTGAGTGAGTAGGGAGTGTGTATAGGGGGTGTCGAAAGTTATTCTCAGATTTTTGACTAGAGGGGAACTCAGTGCCCCTAATTCCTGCATTGTTCAAGGGTCAGCTACATTTTCTTAGTATAGTTATTTTCCTACTTTGTGAGATAGTTTCTTTATCCTCAAATCTCCCATGTCTCTTATCCTCTTATTTCCTTCCCTCAGTCACCTTCTGTATCACTGAGAAAATATAAACCACCAGATGATTGTTGTTTGATCACCAAAAATATACCTGTATTCTCTTTCTTTAGTACACAGAGGACAGACCCCTTTTCCTATCAAATTTCAATCCCGTCTCTTGTGCTTTGGATTCCATTTGCTCTCATTCTCAACTTATTCTCTATCTTTCCTGCCATTTTAATTTTTACCTCTATTGTGAAGTAATCCCATCAGCATGCAAAAATGTTTGTTATAATACATATGAAAACAACCAGGAAAAGAACACCAAAAAGTCAAAAATGAAAAAGGAAAAATAAACCCTTCCTTGACCTGAAGTCTCTCCTTCAGGTACCACCTATCATTTGTTTTCTTTCAGAGCCATACTTCTCCAGTACACTATTTGTAGTCACTGGCTTCACGTCCTTCCTTCTTTGATATGTTTTTTTTTGGGTGAATTGAACCTTCTGTCATTGCATCTGATAGATATGGAACAACACCAGCTTCCTTTTGATTAGTATTTTGTATATCTTTTTCTGACTTTTTTTTTTTTCTCTTTTTTGCCTTTGTTTGTATTTCTTTTTCTCATTACCCACTCTCTGTGCTTCTGTGACACAACACTCTTCTGGTTTGATTCTTGTGTCTCTAGCTGTTCATTCTTTTCCTTCTCTGCTGGCCCTTTTTGTAACTGACCTTCAAGTGGTGGAGTACATCGCTGTGATTAGGCTTGTGCCATTCTACTAATATGGAAGTTTTGCATTTTATCTGTTCTTTTAAAGGTGTTTCTTTACTTTTGCTATTTTAACATACATAATGACTAAAATATTTTTATTATCTTCCCATTTCAAGGACCTTCAGACACTTTGATGTGGATCACTACCATCCACCTTATATTCTATTGTTGTATAGTATTTTAGATTTATCTTATTTTCTTTTATCCTCCCAAATTAGATGTTGTTATTGTTTTCTACTGTTACTGTTTAGATTTATCCATATATTTACCAGTATATTGGTTTACTGCTTCTTGCATCTTCAACCTTCCAGTTACAATTATTTTTTTCTTCTTACAATACATCCTTTAGGATTTTCTTTAATGAGGATTGATTTGCTAGCCTCTCAGTTTTGGTCTAAAATTTTATTTATTTTGTGCTCATTCTTAAAATAAGATTTTGCTAATTATAAACTTCTACATGGAGACTTATTTTCTCTCAACACATGGAAGATATCCAACTGTCTTTCTGGGTCACAGTGTTATTGTTGAGAAGACTGCCTTCAGTCTATTTGATGTTCTTTTGAAGGGATCTTTTCCTCTACCCCACTGGTTGTTTTTATGTTCAACCAACCAATCAATTAATCTGTCCCTGTCTATCTTTCTCTCTTTCATTTTCCTGTTATGATTATTTTTTAAAATTCCTGCTTGGGACTCATTGGGCTTCCTGCACAGATGAATGTGTCTTTGAAGTGTTTTGGAAAGTTCTCAGTGATTATCTTTGAATATCTCCTCATTTTTTTTCTGTTATTGCCATCTGGAACCTTAGCATTTCAAGGTAGGTAAAAGAGAAATGTGTAGGAACCTTTTTCAATGTTCAGTTTGCTTTAAGATTGTGTGATAGAAATTGAATTGAGCCTATACTAGCTTTTCTTTCTCCTGGCATTCGGGGAAGATTTCACTTTGCAGTAGTTAGATGTAGATGAGAATTTCCTATACCATGTTGGTGAAAAGACTCACATTGCATGATGGGCAAGGCTGCACAGTGGTCTTCCCACTTAACTACTTACTTCTCCAGTTCCATTTGACCCCATACTGCCTCTTTTTTTTCTTCTTTGGCTACGCATTTCTTCTTGCTGCCACAGGATATTTGCACATATGGCCCAGCTGTCTTAAACACTTCTCTTATCTGCTTGTTTGTACCTTCCACTCCTTCCTCTAAACGCACACATTTAGGTTACACAGTAGTTCCCCCTTACACATGGGGGATACGTTCCAAGACCCCTAGTGGATGCTTAAAACCTCACATAGTACTGTACCCAATTGTTTTCAGTTAGAATATGTTTCTGTTCATGTCTTTCATCAACAAATTTAATTCCTTTTCCATCTTAACTAATCACTTATCATGCACTGTGGCCATAACTTTTACGTTTGAGGTGCAACAGCAAAACTGGCACCAATTTCTTTTTTCTTCTTCATAATTTAATGGATAGATTTGTTCTTAGCCTTGATCTTAGCAACTTTTAGCATATGATTTTTTTTCTTTCCTTGTCAAGTTGATAACTTTCACCTTTTCATTTAAAGGAAGCACTTTACAGCTTCTCTTTGGCATATCTGAATTTCCAGCAACAATCCTCTTGTGCTTTGGAGCCATTATTAAGTAAAATAAGGGTTACTTGGACACAAGCACTGCAATACTGTGTGTAAGTGACTAATGGGCAGGTAGCAGCTTCAGCGTGGATATGCTGGACAAAGGGATAATTCACGTCTAGTGAGGACTGAGCATCATGAGATTTCATCACGCTTCTCAGAACAGTTTGTAATTTGACATTTGTGAATTGTTCATTTCTGGAATTTTTCATTTAATATTTTCAGACTGTGGTTGACTGCAGGTAACTGAAACTGTGGAAAGCAAAACCAAGGGTGAGGGGAGACTAGTGTATTATTCTGAGATTCATTTATTTATCAGATTTTTATTGTTGCTAGACACCGTTCTGTATGCTGGAGATATTGCAGTGAATAAATAGTAAAAAATATTTATCCTGGTGGAGTTTATATTCAAGCAGGTGGAAACAGGCAAAAAAAAAAAAAAAAAAACTAAAAAATTGATCAAGGTAGTCAGTTGGTGTTATTGAGAAACCTAAAGCAGGAAAGGGGGCATACAAAGCGTTTTGGGTGGCTGCAATTTTAAATAGTTGTCAGGGAAGAAAGACTTCTCTGAGAAGGGAGTAACTCATAAGTGACTGAAAGAAGTGAGGAAATGGTGGATATCTGGGGCAAATGCTGTTTCAAGCATGTGGAGCGAGTAGAAAGTCCCTGAGGTAGGAGCATGCCTGGCATGTTGAAAAATCAGTCAGGAGGCCAGTGTGACTCTAGCATAGTTTGTGAGGGGAGACTGGGACAGCGAGGTAACCAGGCCTGCCTCTTGTAGGGCCTTGTAGACTATAAGACAGACTTTAGTTTTTTAACTCTTAGTGAGATAGGAAGCCATTAGAGAGTTTCGAGGAGGGCAATGACAAGTTTTGATTTATGTTTTTCTAGGATACAGTCTGGCTGCTGTGTTGAAAATAAACTGTTAGTAGGGTAAGAAGCAGAGAGACTATTAGCAGGCTATTGCAGTGATCCGGGTGCGATGTGATGGTGGCTTAGATTAGAGTGATAACAGTAGAGATACTGAGATTTTGGGTACATTTTCAATGTACATCTAATAGGATTTTCTGATTACTGGGGTATAAAATGTAATTATTTTGGAGGTAACATTTACAAGAAGCCTGTAAGCTTCTTGAAGGTTGGACTTTGCTTTACTTACCATTGTGTTCCCAGCGGCATAGCATAGTGACTAGAACATAGTAATCAAATTCAGTAAATACTTTTTGAGTGAGTGATTGAGTGATTGTATGTAGAAACTCACAGTAAACAAATGAGAGAAAAGCGAAAGGCAGCATAAAGCTGTGGTGGCAAAAAGAAAAAAAAAGAAAACAAAATGTCTTTTAAAGAAGTAATATTCTATAGTTCTAGCTTTTTGATCTGTGGTTCTCTGGAAGACTACATTTTCATCAATTAAAAAAAGTGAGTTCACATTCTTCACTTTAATCCCCTGGATAATCTCCTTTAAAGACTGTTAACAAAAAGGGATAGTGATAGTAATAATACCTGGCATTTACTGAATGTTTTCTTTGTACCGGGTACTATGATAAGTGCTTTGCATGTACTATCTCATTTAATTGTCATGAGATCCATATGAAGTAGGTGTTGTTATCCCACTTAAAAGATGAAAAAATTGAAGGTCACACAGCGGCTAAGTGTGATGTGAGTCCAGGACTCAAACCTTCCTCTTAGTTGCTACTCTGTCTTGCCTCCCACTTTGGAATCTTGTTTATAGTCTTCCTCTCCTTCCTTGCTATTATCTAAATGATTTTATGACTCAAGGAACATCCTAACCTCACAGTTCCTTAATGTTGTCAATGTCAGTGATATTTATTATTTTTTTTACCTACTCGATTCCATGGCAATACCTTCTACTTTATCATCAGGCAGAATAGTTTTACCTGAAGTATTAAAATCGTATCTTCCCATTTTTTTTTTATCATAATTGTCTATCCTCTCAAAAACTTACTTTCTCATACTCTCATTACTTACTTTCTTTGGCCTTTTTGAGTAATTCAGGTTTCTTATTTTTATTTTTGTTTTTTTAATTTTTAATTTTTATTTTTGGCAGCTGGCCAGTATGAGGATCCAAACTCTTGACCTTGGTGTTATAACATCGTGCTCTAACCAACTGAGCTAACCGGCCAGCCCAATCCAGGTTTTTAATTGCTATCTTTTCTTCTACTCTCTCAGTCCTTTCCTGGCTTAATTTCCTTTCATTTCTAAACACACATTTAATGACAGTTATTGTCTGTTGAGCATTTACAATGTCTCAGGTATTGTACTAAGCATTTTATATATACAATAACTCTAGAGGAATAGGTACTAGTATTAGCCTCATTTTATAGATGGGGAAACTGACACTTAGCAAAGTAAAGAGATTTCCTTATGGTCATATAATCAGCATTGGTTTAGACCCAAATTCACATCTATTTTTGACACTAAAGCTCATAATGTTGTATCCTTTTGTCCTCACTACTATCTTCATTTTATTTTCTGTCTCCTCGATACTCTCAATTCCCTTATTCTGTCATCCTTCTGTTATTCTTTTTGTTTTTTTTCCTTCTACTATTCTTGTCTGACAAAACCTCAAGCCATAGATCAGTGTAGCAGGCCATGTTTTAAAATAGAGATATTGATATAGGGAATTTGAGAGATTGTTTTAAAATGATTTTATTTGGCTCAGAAAATTAGAAGGAAGGATCATCTAGGATGTCCTGGGAATTATGGGTGTGGGCAAGAATGGGATCTCAGCCTAGTGGCATATGGTTAAAACTAAAAATTGCTTTCATTAAGAGAACTTCTTTGTTGAGAACATTATATTACATAAAGGTATTTGTTATACCTGCCAATAATTTCTTGCTCTAAAATAAAAGCCAGCTTACCAGTAATAGGTCTCAGGTAAGTAAGGACAAAATGTCATAAACAAAGAATTAAAGAAGTGTCATGAACAGAAGAATTTTCTAACCAAGGCAACCAATTTTCATAAAATAATTGAACCAATGCAATTTACAGCATAAGGATGGGAACTAATTTTAAAAAGTCTGCTTTGGATAGATCTTTCACCTTTTGCACAGTTACTTCTTAAAAATTTTCCTTACATATACCAAAAAGAGATATTCTAATTATTTTCCTGTTATATCTATTTATGTTGTCTATATTTTGTTTTATAAAAAGCTTTTTATGTATATCCTTCTAAAAGTTGTTATTTCACAGGGTTTCATCTGCCCATTGTGTATGAAAAGATGTATAACTGCTATTGATTTGTCGGAGCATTACCAGAAAGTACACGCTGAAAATGAAACAAGAGGACAGGAACTTCTTAATGACTCCAGTGTTACTGTGGGTCCTGTATATTTTGTTTTAGCAGCTTGGTTATGGGTTGCTCAAAATAGCTTTGTTTTTCCTTGTTTCGGTGTTGCTTAACTTTTTATGCTGCAGGGGAATATGGATTGCTTTAATTATGCATGCTTAAAGGAAGGTTCAATAAGGACAAGAGGCTCTTGGGAAGTCTGCTTAGACTTCTCTTACTGATTTCTCTTACTGTTTGCAGCTATCTTTTTGTGAATTTCTAAATAAATATAAAAGTTTAAGTTAATATTTTTGCATAAATTTTGCCATAAAATTTGAAATATAAAATGAATGATATTATTTCAACATTTGTAAGTTATATCTTTATTATTTTGTTATGTTTTATTAATGAATGTATTAAAATGCATTAGGCTAAAATACTTTGCTCTTACATAGAAAGAGGACTTTGCATATGAACTATTACTATCCTTATTTGGGAGGTGACAGAATGACACACTCTCAACAGTAACAGTGGACCACTCCAAAAATATTTCTCAGTAGTGTGGTTCTGGTATGTATCTAGGCTGAGGATGGGAGCAAGTGAGGGGAAGTGTCCATTTTTAGGCTGGAAAGAACTTCTCAGATAATTCTGATATATCTGTTTCCTTGAAAAATCACCATAGTATTCTAAGGAAAAAGAGAAACAGCCTTTTTGATTCTTTTACAGATCTTATCAAAAAATGAAACTTTTTGTATCAGAAAAGGCCAAAAAACATGACTGACTTTTTCTATAAGGCAAATACATATATATAGGAAAACAATCTCACATTCACTTATTTAATGGAGTACCTCTTATGTAGCAGGTATTTTGGTTGCTGAAGGAGTTAAAAAAGTGAATAATATATGATCTCAAAAAAAAAAAAAAAAATGAAGATGATCTCTACCCCAGGAAGTTTCTATGATAGATATTATTTGCAAAAAGAATGCAGTGACTAATTCAACATAAGGGAAAGGCAGAAAAAACTTCACAGGGGAACAGTTAAACAAAACATTCTCTAGGGTGGCAGGGAAAATGGGTGCATATCAGATGACACCAATTAAACTAGCTAGAGCAGTGCAAGCAGAAATGGAGGCATAAAAAATTCTTGGAAATTTGCTTAGCATTTCACCCTCTAGAAGGTATAGGTCAATTTTTCTTCTTTATGGGTTAGCCAAAATCAAAAGTAACAATCTCACCCACTTGTCACTTAAATAAGAGCCTCTCTTTTAACTAAAATGACACTTGTATAACAGGATTACTGTTAAGTATCAAGTTAGGTAAGTTCTTAGCTGCAGTGGATCTGAAAAGCTATTACAGATAACCCAACTCTAAGAGTAAGGAGTTTATTGTTTTTAATCTTAAGTAATCTGTGTTTTTTGGAAGTTGGTGACAAATTTGGAATGATTAAGATGAATTAATGTAGCTGGCTATTTTTAGTATTTTATTGTTACTAACAGTCGTTCTCTGAAATTTATCTATCTAGCAACCTCTATCCCCTTGGAGATAGTTTGGAAAAAATAAATAGAGAAGGAATTTCTTGTATCCAGAATTAGTATCACAAAGTTCATGAACTAATGATCATGCTCTCTGTTCATGGGATATCCCTCAGACACTCATTCTAAGCTTATTTTGCTTTTATTTTAAGTGAGTGGTATGGTTTTAATAAACTTTTTTTTTTCTTTCTTATTCTGCCCCTCTAATCCATACCAGGCTAGCATTTTTAGAAGTAGTATACTAAGAATTTTTGAAATACAAGACAGGGTATAGGAAAAACTATAAAATATGTATACAGGAATTAAAGAGGCCTGCCAGAATTAGTAAAGTAGAAGACATCCATTCAATGATTAAGATTTATGTCTCTCAGACATCAAGCAAAGGTTTAATATCTATTAAAGGAGGTAAGGAAATACATGTATTTCAGTAAGATTTATTTTTATCAGAAATGTCCCAATTTTTAAGTTTTACTCTAATCATATGGAAAATTCAAGTACATGGACTATTTCTATAATAAAATATATACTACTTATTTCTAAAATTTCTCTTTAGAAATGAATCATTTCTTTCTGGAGTATTAACCTGTTAATGTTTGGAAGCTTTAAGAAGGTATGGCATGCTTTAATGTGATTATTAGCTTTCTGGCATTCTTACATATCTAGAGCCAAAACCTGGAAGTAGAGACAACACTCAAAAAGCCAAAGTTGTAAAGGTTAAATAGTGTAATAGGGATGTAGATTCTCTGAGGAACACTGTAGAATTTGTTTTCTAGTTACTAGCAGAAGTTGACATGCAAAAGAGAAATGACAGTCTAAATATTATAGGGGTTCATGTGCTGTTGCACCAAAGGCATGTCAACTAGTGTTGTACAACAGTTACTGGGCAGAAGTTATAAGAATGACAAATTAAGCATAATGTAGAGCCATTATAAAACATGATGGTAGTTGGATGGCTCTGAAGAAAGAGAGAACAACACCAGCTAGATTAACATAAAGGCTGGGAGCATTTATCCATTCAGAAGACAATGCTGAGGACCAAATATCTCTAGAGCCTAATGGCATTATTCTGATGTCCAAAGGCACATCTTCAACACTACTGTCTTCGCTTACTTCAGGAGTTTCACAGGAGATCATTGCATTCATTGCCCCTGCCCTTAACTCTGGGCTTGTGATGAGAACACACCTAGAAGCCCTCTGTTTCTCAAGTACAGCATGACTATGTTCGTAGTGCTTCCTGCACTTTTGTTCATGCTTCTTTATTTGCTTAGAATGCCTTTCTTTTATCTCTGCCAGGTAAACTCCTACTCATTCTTTAGTACCTAATTCCAATGTCTCATATACATATATTTGCATGTATGTATACATACGCACACACATAATGTGCAGCTACAGTGAGGATGGAGTTGAGATACAAACCTAACATGTATGTATGTGTGTATGTATTTTTTATAAAGCATTAACTGCTACCACAGGCAGAGTTGGATACTACCTCTCTGTGTTGCTGTAGTTCTTTATATGTACTTGTATTATAGCATTGTATGGTAATGTTTGTCTACATATCAGTATCCCCAATAATCAGTGAGCCTTGATTGTGCCACATAATGCACATAAATAATAAATGAGTATATGTATTTTTTGCATCAGCACCAAATGAAAGAATAGAGGTTTTTATTTATTTATTTTTAATTTTTACATGCTCATAGTACTTACTGTTTAGTTCATTTTGTCCCTTGGGAGATTTTAGAACCTGTAAGCTGTTAAAGATCTTCTGTTTTTTTTCACCAAGTTCTACACTGCCAGCTTCATTCATATTTCAGTAAATAAATATACAATGTAGAAAATATATAATATGTTCAGGAGAACTACCGTAGCCATTAGGGAAATATAGATGAAAAGATCCAATGTGTTTTTTGTTATAGTGAATGTAGGAACTTGACAAGCTAATGGGGAATGCTGCTGGAGGTAAAAAGCAATATATGCGAAGGCACAGAAATTTGAGATACCATGATGTGATTAGGGAAACGTAGGTACTTTAGTATTGTTGAATCATGTTGTATAAAGTGAAAGGTGTCTGGAGATCAGACTGTATAGATCATTAGAACAGTCATGCATGACCTTGTATGTCATATTGATGGCATACAAGGTCTGGAAAGAATATTGAAGAATATATTTTAGAAAGATTCCTCTGGCAGCTTTGTGGAAGATTAATTAGGGAAAGGTGAGATTAGATATGGGAGTACTACTTGCAGGAATGTTATTGCAGTAGTCTGGACAAGAGATACTGAATGTCTGAACAATGACAGCTGCAGTGAGGATGGACATGAGAAGATGGAAAGGAGAAATGTTTAATCTTAACGTTTTATTAGAAATGAGACAGAGGGCAAAGTAGTTTACAATAATTTTTAGGTTTCTATTTGGGGTGAAAAATGGATGTTGGTGGGAAAAGGAGGTTTGAGAAATGAGGTGAGTCTTGAATTTGTTGTATTTGGGTTGCCTGTGGGATGCAGGTAGAGATGTATGTTGTTGGATATATAGATCCAGAATAATTCTGGATAGAGTCCTTGGCTTGATATATGGATTTGGAAGTCATCAGCATGTAAGTGATAGCTGAAACCATTTCCATTATTATATTCAAGGGAGAATATGGAGTCAGAAGAGGGAGAGATCAATGAGAGCGCCTTGGGGAACAATGATCTTTAAAGGGAATCGTGGTTTGGGTTTTATAGAATGAAGACAAGATAACTTTTCCTGGATGTAAAAGCTGTACATTTCCATAAAGCAAAACTTACTTTCCATAGAACTTTAAAATTCTTAATGTATTTGCTTGTTGCTTACAGAGAGGAAATACACTGAAGCACCACCCTTATACACATTCCATTTTGTTTTTGTATCTGTAATAGATGAGCATTTTAGAATTATAGTATACTTGATGAAAGCAAAACAAGTTAATTTTTTTCTACCTTGAACTAGCAGAATTGTATCTGTAATAACTTTAACCAGTTTTTGCTAATCATGATTTTATCTTTGATTTAATGAATGAACCTAAATAGTCTTTAGCACATGAAATGCTTCTGCAGAATAGATTACATGAAGATATTCTGTTGATTAGGGTGAAAGATGGGCTGTTAGTATTTTCAGAATTGATATCTGGTAATACTTTTTAAAAGTAAGATTTTGGAGGAAGGCCTCTTCAAAACCCATGGCATGGGGTGTGTGTATGTAAAATATGGAGAACTACTACTTTATTATCCATAAAAATGTTTGAATGCAAATGATTTAAAGAGTAAAGTTGAGAGAAATTTCTATTGTATATTGGGTTAATGATGCTGAAATAATGTGCAATATTTTGAATACTACTGACAATTTGAAGAAGATAGAAGTTGATCAAATAATTTTCTGTAGGACCAACAAAAAATTGGAGAGAAAGCTATTTTAGCCTTGATTTGCTAATTTATTTTGGAGTCAGGTACCCCTGCAATATAAGCTTTAATGTCATCTGGCTAATTGTTAATTCTGTCTCATGAAAAAAGGTACTTTTTTTTTCTTATGTGTACATTCTGCCTTCTCAGTTCTTTGAAGGCTGAGACTTTATTTTATTTTTTGTATCTCCCACAGGACTATTACAACACTTGAAATTATAATCAATAAATACTTATTGAATAAAGTCACTGAAAGTTTAGCAGATAAAATGGTTTATTTTAAGGCAGTCACTTTTAAGTGTAAGTCAGTGAGTCCAAAAGATAGCATAGCATTCTGGAAAGAACGTGGATTTGTTCAACAGACCTGTGCATATTCTGGTTTATTTAGGTTTGTTACCTTAGGAAAGTCATTTAACTTTTCTGCGGTTTAATTTCCTCTTTTATAAAATGGAGGCAATAATACTTAATAAAGAGTTTTGAGATTTAAATGAGATTGTGTAGGGAAAGTGCCTGACAGAGCATATACTCAATAAAAAAGTAATTATTATTACTATTATTATTACTCATTCTATTCTACATCTAAGAACTATCTATATCAGAGCTTCTCAAATTTTTTTGATGGCACCAGTATGAGAAACACACTTTTTTGTCATCTCAAAACAAAAGTTAATAAAATATTATTTATTCTTACTACATATAATAAATTAATAAATTCTGTCATAGAGTATTACTAAAAAAAAAAAGTTGCAACCCAATAAGTTCATTTTATGATTCATTAATGAATTGCCACCAAATATTTGTAAAACACAGATCTATATCAGCATCTTTAACATAGGACACTAGTTGATATTCTTAACCATATACTAATTTGGGGATTAATGATAAGTTTTTTATATTTTATGGGACTGTACATTAAATTTGGGCTTTTACTGTGTTAACCTTGGGTTAGCAAGGAAATTTACTGACTGGAATACTTCTCAACCATTGTAGGAATCTGAATTCTGTAGTAATTTTGAATGATTTACTATGTAATTTTTTTTCCTCCATGATCAGAGTGCTTCATTGTCTTAATTTTTTTTTTTTTTTTGGCATTCCTATGAAGTAGATTGGAGCAGATATTATTCTACTGATGGGGATATCCAAAGAGAGAAGGATATGATGGCAAATCTTCTCAACTAATCTTCTGGCTCAGAACTAACGTAGATTAGAATTTGGTACTTAGCCATTAATGTATTCAACGTAAAAGATAAAGTTGCAAGGGTTTTCTTTACATTTTGTAAACTACAACCAAATTAGGGCCGGCCCGGTGGTGCACTTGGTAGAGTGCGGTGCTTGGGAGTGCGGTGGCGCTCCCACCAAGGGTTCGGATCCCATACAGAGACCGGTCTGCTCACTGGTTGAGCGCCGTGCGGGCGCGACACCGAGGGTTGCGAACCCGTTACTGGTCACGAAAAAGGACAAAAAGGGGGAAAAAAAAAAAAAAACTACAACCAAATTAGACAGTGAAGTACCTTTGCATAGTATGAGAATTTGGGCTTAACACCAAAACTTGCAATTTACTTAATGGCACCATTGATATGAATGAGACATTGGTATATTTCATAATAAGCAAATTGTTATTTTGCAGTATTAAATATCATATTTTGAACCCTTGTTCTGCCTCTTTCTATAGGGCTTCATATGTCCCCAGTGTATGAAATCTCTTGAATCTGCTGATGAACTTTTCAAACACTACGAGGCAGTTCATGATGCTGGTAATGATTCAAGTCATGGAGGAGAGGCTGATCTTGCTTTGAAGCGGTACAGTATGATAGTTTTTAAGTGTAGTATTGTTATGGGATGTGCATGTGATATTATTATTTAATCATGATTAATTAGTTCGTGAGAATAGTAGTGTTTTGTATTATTTCATTTAAATCTGTCCTCATTTAACATGGCCTTCCTCCCTTATAACCTATTCAGTCCTTGATCAGCAGCTATCTATACCAACATCTACAACATGGTATAGAGGTTATGTTTTTAATGAAGACTGTGAATTAGCAAAAGAAAGTTAAGTTTTATTTAACATATTCTGTTTAATAAAGAATGATCTGCTTTGTTTAGATGATTTTACAGTAAAATGTTAAAATAATGAATTTAGCCAAGAATTAAAATTTAACGTAAAATTTTAAAAATTTTATTTATAATTACCAGTATAATAATAAGTACACACACACATACTGCTTTTTGGAAATTTGGACATTTTGTCAACTAAAACTAAAATATAACTTCTTAAAACATCATTCAGCAATGTAACTTTGCTTTTCTTGTGCTGTTGGTGAGAACTCTTGTCTTTTACCCCAACTAAAGGATAAAGCTTGATTTCATTCTACTTGTAAAAAAATTTTTTTCATGCTTTCCTTAGAAGAAAATACTTCTTGGTTGATCTGCTGCAACACAAAGAATACTATATAAAGGAGAAGAATTATGCCTATATAACTTTGTGGTTGATAGATAATGTAGAACTATAAAATGTGGTTGTTTTAATTTATTGAAATATGTGGGAAAAGCAGTGCTTTGGGGATGAATGGATTTTCCCTTTTACATGAGTATTAATGTTCTTCGGTATTTTTATGTGTTAGTTAATGATTTTAGCTACTATTCTTTTGTCATTTGTTAGGAAACAGATAAAAATATATAGTTATATTAAATCACATTATAAATGTTTTTATATCTAATATCAATTTAACAGAGTTGCTTTTTTAGCTATGAATTAGACCATGTCGGGTATATGAACTTTCAACATAAAAGCATCTACAGTCTACCCTTGTTCTTCTTAACTTTTCATTTAGTGTTGAGCTCACTGAGACCTGGCTTCTGCCCTACTATTCTCCTGAAATTGCTCCTTGAAAGGCTAACAGTAACCTGGATTATTTTCAGTTCTTATTTTACTTAACCTCTATTCTGGTTATCTATTACTTGGTAACAATCCACCCAAAGCTTAGTTAGTGGTTTAATAGTTTATTACTTCTTATGATTCTTTGGATTGACTGACTGGTTCTTCTGCTTTAAGTGAGGTAGACTGGGGTGTTGGGAAGGCCAGAAGCTCCAAAATGGGTTCACATTTCAGCTGGGGCTATAAGCCAGGGGCCTCCTTTCTCCTTCATATGGGCCTCTCTATATAGCTGCTTGGACTTAGAAACTGACAATTGAGCTCCAAGAAAGAGCATTCCAAGACAAAAGAAGCAGAAACTGCCAATCTTCTTTAGGCTTGATTCAGAAGTGTCAGCAACTAACAGAATACAGCAACACATACGCAAAATTATACATCATGATCAAATGGGATTCATCCCAGGGCCGCAAGGTTGGTTTAACATATGCAAATCAATTAATGTGATACACCATCTCAGTAAAATCAGACACAAGGACCATATGATCATCTCTATAGATGCTGAAAAAGCATTTGATAAAATTCAGCACTCATTCATGATAAAGACTCTCTACAAGTTAGGTATAGATGGAAAGTATCTCAACATAATTAAAGCCATATATGATAAACCCACTGCCAATATCATCCTGAATGGGGAAAAGCTGAAAGGTTTTCCATTAAGAACAGGAACTAGACAAGGATGCCCACTCTCACCACTCCTATTCAACATAGTGTTGGAAGTACTAGCCAGAGCAATCAGAGAAGGGAAGGAAATAAAAGGCATCCAGATAGGAAAGGATGAAGTCAAACTGTCCCTGTTTGCAGATGGCATGATCCTATATATCGAACAGCCTAAAGCCTCTACAAAAAAACTCTTGGAGTTGATAAATGATTTCAGCACAGTAGCAGGATACAAAATCAACACACAAAAATCAGTAGCATTTCTATTCTCCAATAGTGAACATGCAGAAAGAGAAATCAAGAAAGCTTGCCCATTTACAATAGCCACCAAAAAAATAAAATACTTAGGAATAGAGTTTAACCAAGGATGTGAAAAATCTCTATAATGAGAACTACAAACTCCTGCTGAGAGAAATTAAAGAGGACACAAGAAGATGGAAAGCTATCCCATGCTCTTGGGTTGGAAGAATCAACATTGTGAAAATGTCCATACTACCCAAAGTGATATACAAATGCAATGTAATCCCCATCAAAATTCCAATGACATTTTTCTCAGAAATGGAAAAAAAACTATCCAGACATTTATATGGAATAACAAAAGACTACACATAGCCAAAGCAATTCTGAGCAAAAGAAAATAAAGCTGGAGGCATAACACTACCTGACTTTAAATTGTATTGCAAAGCTATGATAACCAAAACAGCATGGTACTGGCATAAAACCAGACACACTGATCAATGGAATAAAATAGAGAATCCAGAAATAAACCCACACCTACAGCCATCTGATTTTTGACAAAGGCATCAAGCGTATACACTGGGGAAAAGACTGCCTCTTCAGGAAATGGTGCTGGGATAACTGGATATCCATATGCAGGAGAATGAAACTAGACCCATACCTCTCACCATATACTAAAATCAACTCAAAATGGAATAAAGAATTAAATATACACCCCAAAACAATAAAACTTCTTAAAGAAAACATAGGAGAAATACTTCAGGAAGTAGGACTGGGCACAGACTTCGTGAATACAACCTCAAAAGCATGGGCAACCAAAGGAAAAATAAA
>NW_007726955.1:196490-197160 GCF_000696425.1 Galeopterus variegatus
GCAGGATACAAAATCAACACACAAAAATCAGTAGCATTTCTGTTCTCCAATAGTGAACATGCAGAAAGAGAAATCAAGAAAGCTTGCCCATTTACAATAGCCACCAAAAAAATAAAATACTTAGGAATAGAGTTTAACCAAGGATGTGAAAAATCTCTATAATGAGAACTACAAACTCCTGCTGAGAGAAATTAAAGAGGACACAAGAAGATGGAAAGCTATCCCATGCTCTTGGGTTGGAAGAATCAACATTGTGAAAATGTCCATACTACCCAAAGTGATATACAAATGCAATGTAATCCCCATCAAAATTCCAATGACATTTTTCTCAGAAATGGAAAAAAAACTATCCAGACATTTATATGGAATAACAAAAGACTACACATAGCCAAAGCAATTCTGAGCAAAAGAAAATAAAGCTGGAGGCATAACACTACCTGACTTTAAATTGTATTGCAAAGCTATGATAACCAAAACAGCATGGTACTGGCATAAAACCAGACACACTGATCAATGGAATAAAATAGAGAATCCAGAAATAAACCCACACCTACAGCCATCTGATTTTTGACAAAGGCATCAAGCGTATACACTGGGGAAAAGACTGCCTCTTCAGGAAATGGTGCTGGGATAACTGGATATCCATATGCAGGAGAATGAAACTAGACCC
>NW_007726955.1:197476-241299 GCF_000696425.1 Galeopterus variegatus
CTGACAAAGGATTAATATCCAGAATATACAAGGAACTGAAACAACTTTACAACAAAAAAACAAGTAACCCAATTAAAAAATGGGCAAAAGAGATAAATAGGCATTTCTCAAAGGAAGATATATGGATAGCCAACAGACACATGAAAAATGCTGAACATCACTCAGCATTCGGGAAATGCAAATCAAAACCACACTGAGATACCATCTCACCCCAGTTAGGATGGCTAATATCCAAAAGACTGTGAATGATAAACACTGGTGAGGTTGCAGAGAAAAAAGAACTCTCATACACTGTTGGTGGGACTGCTAAATGGTGCAGCCTCTATGGAAAATGATATGGAGGTTCCTCAAACAATTGCAGATAGACCTACCATATGACCTAGCTATCCCACTGCCTGGAATATACCCAGAGGAATGGAAATCATCAAGTTGAAGGTATACCTGTTCTCCAGTGTTCATTGCAGCACTATTTACAATAGCTAAGAGTTGGAACCAGCCCAAATGTTCATCATCAGATAAGTGGATACGGAAAATGTGGTATATCTACACAATGGAATAGTACTCTGCTATAAAAGAGAATGAAATACTGCCATTTGCAACAACATGGATAGACCTAGAGGGAATTATATTAAGTAAAACAAGTCAGGCACAGAAAGAGAAATATCACATGTTCTCACTTATTTGTGGAAGCTAAAAATAAATAAATACACAAATAAACTGGGGGGGGGGAGAGGGAAGAAGACACAACAATTACGATTACTTGAAGTTGATACGACAAGCGAACAGATATGAAGTTGTTGGGAGGGAGGAGGGAGGGAAGTTTCGGTAATGGGCCACAATAATCAACCACATTGTATACTGACAAAATAAAAAACAAAAAACAAAACAAAACAAAAGTGTCTGCAACCCTTCTGCCACATTGTATTGGTTAAATTAGACACAGGTCTGGCTCAGATTCAAAAGGCCAAGAAATAAACTTCGTTTTTCAGTGGAGCAGTGGATTTTGCATATATGAAGGGAAGAACTTGATGGCAGTCATCTTTGTAGACTACCTACTAAAACCTCTGCAAAATTTGACTCTTCTAGCTCTCTTTTGGTCTAGTCTTCTGAGACAACATACCATTGAGATCATTCTTTCTTGATCTGTTTTGTGTGCTGCTCTTCCTCCATATACAGTCAGCCCTCTGTATCTGAGGGTTCCACATCCACGGATTCATCCATTCATGGGTTGAAAGTATTCTGAAAAAAACAAATTGCATCTGTACTGAATTCATAAAGACTTTTTTTCTTGTCATTATTCCCTAAACAAAACAATGTAACAACTATTTATGTAGTATTTACATTGTTTTAGGTATTGTAAGTAATCTAGAGATGATTTAAAGTATATGAAAGGATGCGTATAGATTATATGCAAATACTACACCATTTTATATCAGAGACTTGAGCATCCACAGATCTTGGTATCCGAGGGAGGTCCTGTAACCAATCCTTCATGGATATTGAGGGATGACCATAATCTACCTGCAGTAATATCCACATACATAACTTCCTCCTAAACTACATCTCCAAACTAAAATTATCTTCCAAATTACCTACTAGGTATCTTCCCTTAGATGTTGTAAAGGCACCTTACCATTGATGTTTTAAGAACGGAGTTTATTATATATCCTTCTGAACTTGCTCCCTGTCTACAGTTACTTCTTCTGGTGAATGGCAGCGTTTTTCTCCACCCAGTAATTTAAGCCAGAAAATTGGGTGTTCATTTTTACATACCTGTCCCTGCCACCCCCATCTGATCTGTCACAAAGTTCAGTTAATTCTGTTTCCTTAACAGCTCTCTTTTCCTTTTTCATCCTCACTGCTACATCCTATTTTAGGTCTTGTCTTATGTGACTCAGAAATATTTTATAGTATTTATAGTCAGCTCTCTGCCTTTAGTCTTGTATTCCTCCAATTAATTCTTCATATTGCTGCCAGAATAATATTTTCAAAATGCAAATTTGATTGCTCTTGCTCTAAATAATTTTTACTGGTTTCTTATTTCTTATGGGATAGTTAACCGTGTGCTTATCCAAGTTTACTTCTTATTGTGTCTCCTCTTCCCATCTTCCTGCATCTTTCCAGTTTATGACAATTACATTCTACCCCTCTGTAACACATTGGATAACATGTGATTATGGGCAGGATGTGTCTTTTAAATCAAAAGTCTGCATGACTTGGGTAGTTCATGAAACCTTTTTCTTTTAAAGCTCTCTGTTCATCAGTTTACATATGAATTCCATCAACATTGGTGAAATATCTGAAACCTGATGCATTAGTGCTTTGTTTTAGATGAGATTTTAAAATATATAAATAGACAGTACAGGTTGAGTATCCCTTATCTGAAATGCTTGGGACCAGAAGTGTTTCGGATATTGAATTTTTTTGTATTTTGGAATATTTGCAGAATGCATCCTGATTGAGCATCCCTAATCTGAAAATCTGAAATCCAAAATGCTCCAATGGACATTTCCTTTGAGTGTCATGTCAGCACTCAAGAAGCTTTGGATTTTGGAGCATTTTGGATTCGGATTTTTAGATTAGGGTGCTCAAACTGTATAGACATAGTGCAAAATTCAAATGGTTCAAAAAGTTGTATGGTGAAAATTGAGCTCTTGCCACTCCTAACCCTTTAGTTCTTTTCATTAGTTTCCTGTCTGTTCTTTCACAGTCTACGCATATATATGCATATGCTTATATCCATATCCATATAAATAAATATATAAATATCTGTAATTACACAAAAAGTAGTAATTCTACATTGTTCTACCCCTTTTTCCTTCTGCCTGTATCTTACAGTTTCTTTTATATCAGTGCAGTTAGAGCTATTTCATTATTTTTAATGATAGCATGGAATTTTATCATTCTCCTGTTGATGAGTATTTAGGATATTTTCAGTGTTTTGCAATTACATATGATGTTGTAGCATATGTCTATGTGGAGATATCTATAAGATACATTTCAATCCAACAGAGAAAGATATACTTCTGACATCAGAATAATAATCTTAAATGTGTTTTCTTATGGAAGCTCTTTCCTGCATTAGAGCCTAGAGTGGTTGGCTTACTGTTCTTTGTCAGTCTGATTCTTACATGAGGGGAGCAGAATATTAGAAGATTCTCAGAGAGGAAAAGCATGTCAGACTCAGGAAGAGAAAGAAGCCAGTGTTGCCAGAGCTAAGTGAATGAGGGGAGAGTGATAAGGCAAGGACTAGATTGTGCAGATTTTATAGTTTCTGTTAATGATTTTAGATTTTATGCTAACTATAGAAGGAAGCCATTGATGCTTATTGTTGGTAAATTAATGGAAGATATTTTGCTTCTGGCTCAGGCACTTGACAGGCAGTTATTTATTTTCATGAGAAAATGTTTTTTCATTTATAAACAATAAGCTTTAGGAATAAAATTATTTTTCTACGTGTTTTATATATAGGCCATTATTCATAAAACCTTAGGAGTTTTTTTTTTTTTTTTTTTTTTCAAGAATCAAGAAAGCTACAATATTAATTTACGGTTACTAGCCATGATTCGTTAAGAGACCAGGTTGTTAATTAAAGGACATTACCTAATAATTTCTTTCCCCCCTATAAATGTTTAGAGATGATATAACACTACTGAGACAAGAGGTCCAAGACCTACAGGCTTCACTTAAGGTAAGAATAAAATTGATTATACTTGTTTATTTTCAGTGTTTCAGATAATAAATCTTTTAAAATTTGCTAATTAAAATTTATTTTTCATTAGGAAGAAAAATGGTACTCAGAAGAATTAAAGAAAGAACTAGAAAAATATCAAGGGCTGCAGCAGCAAGTAATTGCTTTTAAAAATATTTAAAGCATGTTTGTTAGTTATTTTCAGTGTTGAAAATTAAGCAAAGTACCACTTTTGTAAGTAGTTGGCCTGATATAAATAATGTCCTAATTTGTTTCTCTGTGTTCAATAGCCTACGGTATATGAGGAGTCTTCAAAAAGCTCATGGAAATATTCGTAGTATCTTTTTTTTTTTTTGGTGGCTGGCCAGTAAGAGCATCAGAACCCTTGACCTTGGTGTTACAACACCATGCTCTAACCAATTGTATTATCTTCTAATTGTATTTTGCCACGAACTTTTTGAAGTACCTTCATATATTTTTTGAAATTCTAATGAATGCAAAGAAATATATGGGATGCAAAGATGTAACTTCTTAAAGATGTTTCATTATGAATTGCTTACCTATCGATTTTTTTTTAATATGGGCTACCTTTTTCTAATTTTCTGGCAAATACCTAAATGGTTAACAATTATAGGTTCAAAAAGTAGTGAATCTCTTCAAAGCATTTGTGTTTGTGATAAACTAGAAATGACTAAAATGTCTATTGGTGGGGAAAGAAATATTATTAGCTATTTATTGCTTTATTAGTGATGACTGACATATGAATTCCATCAACATTGGTGAAATATCTGAAACCTGATGCATTAGTGCTTTGTTTTAGATGAGATTTTAAAATATATAAACTTTAGGTCTAATAGAGTTTGCTTTATAAATCTGGCTACTCCAACACTGGGGGAAGCACGTCTTTGTGGAAAGTAAAGTCTGATTAAAGTTTGAGGCATACTTTTATTTTTTTACAAGTGTTTTCTCAGGAGTGATCCATGACCACCAGTATCCCTCGCTGCTAGAGGGTTGTGCAAGTGTCAGTGGGCCAGACTTCAAAGTTCAGAGGCTAATAGGGTGTGTCCCTGTTGCAGCCTGAGCTGCAGGTCTTGGAGAAGTAGCTAACCGGGTACATGCTGCCGTAGCCTAAGCTCTCAAACTGTTTGTCAAACTCCTAATTAGGTTTATATGTATTTTTAAGTTCAGTAGTTAAGATTAGTAGCTCATATAAGGTCTGACATCGCATTCCTGAGGGGAGGGGAGTGGAAGTTCACTCCATGTTCTCACATATGGGGTCTGATGAGACATCACATGCTTGAGGGGTGGAGGGAGTACGTTCCAAGTTCTTATTACAGCAAAACATATTTCATTCACGTAGCAGACTATGTGAGTGTTTGAAGTAATTTCAATGCTAGATAAGTAAGACTGAATCTTACCTGCCGACTTAAGTATTTGTCTTAGAATCTATATTTATAATAGTAATAACTTATATCATTAATTTATTACTGAATTTATGGAATTTGATATGCCATCTATTGTAAGACCCATAATAATTTCATATATATTAACATACAAAAAATTGTATCTTAGAACCAATGAACTGCCCTTAGATCTTTATGCTTGTCTGCCTACTGCTACCTTACAGATCTGGAAGAATAGGAACTATCAAACTAATTTTGCCAAAATCTTGAAACTTACCTGACAGAATGTGGCTTTCAGAAATTTCTAACATTGACAATTGTCACAGTATTGTCTTTTCCTTTTAATGCATTTGTTTATGTCCTTTGTTTTCATTGAGGAGGCTAAACCTGATGGACTGTTGGCTGATTCATCAGCAGGTAACTTTAGTTAAAGCAGATATTATTTTCTTTATGTTTTTCTTTTTTCTCATTTTTTTTCCTTTTTTTTTTCTTTGATGCTTGCTAAATGAATTTTGTTTTGTGATAATACTTTATGGCTCTAAAACAGTGAAGACAATGGTCATATTCAAAGTTTAGAAAGTTACCTGTAGGGACGGCCTGTGGCTCACTTGGGAGAGTGTGGTGCTGATAATACCAAGGCTACAGGTTTGGATTCCTATATAGGGATAGCTGGTTGCTCACTTGGGAGAGCATGGTGCTGACAACACCAAGTCAAGGGTTAAGATCCCCTTACTGGTCATCTTTTTTTAAAAAAAGAAGAAAGTTACCTGTAAACCAAAAAACAAACAAACAAACAAACAAAAAACCAAAGGGCTGGCCAGTTAGCTCACTTAATTAGAGCACAGTGCTGATAACTAAGGTCAAGGGTTCAGATCCCTGAACAGTCCAGCTGCCAAAACAAACAAAAAAAGAGTTACTTGTGAACCTCATAATTTAATCAGTTAACTAAAATCTTTCTTAGTTTTAAAAAATTCATTCTATTCTAAAAGTGGAAATGAACTTCTGGAATATTACATTAATATGGTTGCTAAATGAAAATTTAAGTCTATATTAAAGAGTGATATAGTCTTGGTTCCTTGAAATAAATTGATGGAACTAGCATTTTTATAACTGTCTTTAACTGGAGGAATGCTCAATGAATAATCAAAATTATATTTTGAGGTTAGCTATTGCATTTAATTTCTCTCTGAAATCTTTTTTCTTTATGAAAATGAAGCATTAGGAGTTGACTGCATACTTGATCAATTTTTTAAAGGCCTTGATTCTTCGTAATTGTAATTTCATCTTGCTTGATGACTAATTTTATTAGAGGAGCTGAATATATTCTTTTTTGGTTGGTTGATAAATATAGGAAAATAATGAAATGTGAAATCAAAATAACTTTTAAACAAATTTTTATAGATTATTTGGGGGTGATTCTAAATATTCTTTTCATTTGTTTTATGATTGTAAATTATGATTTGTGACTTAAATGGATCAGATATGCTTAATCTTTGAAATGTGAAAATATTCTACTTGTAATTTAATAATACATTTATGTTGATTGTTTTAACTATTACAATGATTATGTTATAAGCAATAATAGTTTAGCATATGTAATTAACATTTTAGTTGAATAACTGCTACTTTTTTTGTAGAACTACAGTCTTTGGAACAACAATTAGAAGAAGCCCAAACAGAAAATTTTAATATTAAGCAAATGAAAGACTTATTTGAACAGAAAGCAGCTCAACTTGCTACTGAAATTGCAGGTAAATTGGATAAAAAATTTTCAGCCAGTAAGTCTCATTTACTTTTTGTTATTGTATATCCTAGAAATAAACATAGTATTTTAGTGTGATAAAGCATTTGTTATAGACTGTGGTAGTGATTAATGGAGTTTAGTGATATCAGAGTTGTTATATAAATTATTTTGTTTATTCTCCTGCCTCCTCCCTTCAAGGACTGATTTTTCTCTGTAGATTCTTCTTGAAATTTAGAGAAGATAAATTTTCTTTTGTGGATCCTCAAAAATTAAAAAGTAACATTTTAAAGAATTTAATTAAATAATATTGTATAGATTAAATGGTTATGCTATCAGTTACTTTTTTTAAAGTTAGGTGCATTTAGGTAAAATATTTTATGTGATTAAATATAAATTAAAATGCTAATTAATAATTTTGTTGGGTGAAATTTATATAGACAAAAACATTTGATTATTTTAAGTAATTTTATTGTATATATTTATGGTTATCTAAGGAATATAGGTTTGAATTAGAGTGATATACAGATATGGAGAGTAATGTACAGGAATTTATAATAATGTTCTTCCCTAAAGTTAAAACCATGAAACTAATATTTATATAACTGTCTTTAATTAGATATAAAGTCAAAATATGATGAAGAAAGGAGCCTTCGAGAAGCTGCTGAACAAAAAGTGTCACATCTGACAGAAGAATTAAGCAAAAAGGCAACTCTAATTGAAGATCTGAAGACTGAACTGGTAATTTAGAAATCATTTATTGGGATGTCTATTTTTATTTTTATTTTTTTATTTTTTGGGATATATTTTTATGCCTTTCTAAATTAAAAATGAAATACATACTCTGAAGAAAAATGTTAAAAAAATATAGTTTGAGTAAAGGAAGGAAATAAAAAATTTCCTATATTCTACTGCCTATGTATATATATTATATATGATTTTTAAAATAAAAATAGAATGTTATGATACATAACATACTACCTTAGCATTTTTGTTGAATCTATCTAAATATATCTGTCTTTTTAATAGTTTCCATATCTGCATCTCTGATCCTGACTTTCCCTTGCACTTTAGTTTTATAAATCGATCTACTTATAGGATACTTCTAATTGAATTTCTAGCTTTCATTTTGAATTCAACAAGTATAAAATCAAAGTCATCATATTTCCTTCATAACTGTATTTCTGTCATTGGTACCATACATGTTCGACACTTTCCCCAGGCCTAACAACCTTGGGTCTGTCCTTGACTTCTTTCCTTCCTTCTTTAGTACTCAATAAGTATATGAATAAATGAATCAATTATATCCAACCTGCTTCCTTACATCTGCTTCTTCCTTTTTATTACTGGTTTCCTAGGATAGAAAAAGAAGGAAGGTAGCATTTATGAAGTCATTGTTATGACCAGTGGATGTAGTTTGTGAAGGAAAGGAAAGCAAATAAAGCACTAAAGATAATTATGAATTTGCTAAATTACACCTTGAATGATAATTCTATTAAGTATGAGATAGAATGGGAAGGTGAAGTGGCTTATGGCGGGGGTGGTGGTAAGATATCAGTGTTTGATATTTGGAGTCCAAAAATTGATGTTAAGGACTGTTTTCAATTTGATTTCTTTGTAATGAAACCATTCTAAAAATGTATATTATTTTAGTTTTTCATTGTAATTTTTAGTTAAAATGTGTTGCTTCCCAGCTTCAGAGACCTGGTATAGAAGATGTTGCTGTACTGAAGAAAGAATTGGTCCAAGTTCAAACACTAATGGATAACATGACCTTGGAACGTGAGAGAGAATCTGAAAAGCTCAAAGATGAGTGTAAAAAGTTACAAGTAGAATATGCTAACTCAGAGGTAATGAAGTTCAGTATACTTAAATATGATTGATATCAGCTTTTATTGTGCATGCTGTTGAGTGAAGCCAGGATTTGAGATTTTTCAGAGTGGCCCATCAAAAGTTTTTGCCTGCCTTTCATTTGATCTGAGTAATATTTGTCTATAGTCAATGCGGTCTTATAGTCACTATGTTTTACTTTCACTTTATAAAGCCAGATATACAGAGAGGAATGTTTGCATAAAAGATTATTATTCTGTTTAATAAATGATGTGTATTGCAGAGAGATGATATTTAAATTAAATGTACTCAAGGCTAGTTGATAAATGGTAGTTGAGTTTATCTCAATTTGGTAGGAGTAAGGAAGAATAGTATCATTTTCTACAATTATATTACCAATGTTGTTTAGAAAAAAATATTTAGGAAAGACTTGTTTTATGATAAACTTATTTCTAATTGATAGACATTGAATTATGTAGTTGAAAGAAGTCTTAGAAATGATCTAGTCTAACACTCCATCCAGGATTTCCCATTATAGCAACCCTGATAAGTGATCCACAGCTCTTGCTAGCTGGTGTAGGGTGTCCATATTTCTTCCTAAGTTAGCCATTCTGTTGGGTTGACGTTTGTTTCGCTGTAATTTACATGCGCTGGTTCTAGTTCTCTCCTCAGGAATTCATAGAATAAGTCGTTCTTCTTTTCACATGAGATATTTGAAGATTGTGTGTGTGTGTGTGTAAACTTGAACATAGTGGAAAATACATGAATATTTAAACATTTTCTTCTTTGAAGGATATAAAGTATATATATGTATCTTAATATATCAGTTCTTATATGTGATATTGAAACACTGTGTATAAGGTGTAACTATAAAGTTATGTGACAGATTGCCTTCCATTGTACCAGAATTGGTACATTTAAATGAGTGTTTTCCTTAATAGGTCAGGGCATGCATATATGCCAGACATGCTGCCATTACTAAAAAACGTGTTTTTTTTTTTTTTATGGTTGGCTTGTATGGGGATCTGAACCTTTAACCTTGGTGTTATAACACTGCACTCTAACCAACTGAGCTAAACAACCAGCCCCTAAAAACATTTTTGGAACTTATTTTAATTGACTTTAAGTAAGTTTGGAAAACACTCAAAAAACTAGTTTTATTAATTTATGGTCATTAAAATAAAATAAGCCCCAGTGTTTGATCATTCAGTTCGATTATTTACCTTGTTTACCAGGTGGTTTCCAAAATTTAAAACCAAACCCACCTAAAATGCATGAAGATATACCACCAGAGATAATTCTTTTCAAAAAATAAGTTCCACACCTTCTGGAAGGGTTTCCAAAAGAGGAGTAGTAAAAGATCTCTTGAGCAATAGCACTATTGTCACAATAAATTAGTAGCCTTCTAAGGTTTCTCCCTTGAAGATGAAAGGACTTATTTGTAATACATGATATGTATAACTATTAATGTGTTTATTAAGAAAAGCATTTTAAATCTATATCTTGTTCATATTATAAAGTTTTTTCAGTAATAAAGAATATAGACAATGGAAATTATTTTAACTTTAGGAATGTAAAAAGTAAAGCCAGTGAACAATATTAGAAAGAGAGTTCTTTTGTTAATGTCATTTTCAGGAAACTATACCTAAATAGCAGTACTTAGTCTTTCTGTCTAATGTTTGAGCTTTGATGTAGGAAGTTTGTATTTCCAGGATCTTTGTTTAACTTTCTTTCTCTTATATATACATTTTAAATGATTAAACTGTTGTTTTAATAATAAATATTAATTTTCATGTTTTTCTTAAATGTTAAAATGCATTAAAGTACATTCATGTCCAGCTATCATACCTGACCATAGAGTGATCTAGCTTAATGAAACTACATATAGCTTTAGTTTGGTAGCTTCTTTGGACAAATACATTTTCATTACAGTCAGAAAGGTAATTTACCAAGACCAAACTCTGTGTTGCATGTTGGCATATACATGCCTTAAAGTAAAAGTTTATGTTTAAATTCAGGATGATTAAAATACAGAGTTTCAAAATCAATATGAGTGAGTTTATTTTATTTTATTTTATATTTGGTGGTTGGCTGGCATGGGGATCTGAACCCATGACTTTGCTGTTATAAGGCTGTGCTCTAATTGATGCCGGAGGAGAGTGTCTAGGGATGCCCAATAGATAGTTGGCCTCAATCCACACCATCCTCTTAACAGGTTCTTCTTGACTCTGCCACAGGAAAGAATTCAAGAGTAGAATCCCAGTAGAAGAGGAAAACAGGTTTAATGTAACACATAAGAAGTACAGATTTCACAGAGAGAGTGCAGCCTAGCTCCAGAGACTGAGCAGGGCCCATACCAAGTTTAACACAAAAGTAAGAAGTAGACACTTAAAGTTTAGTACAGAGGGCAGGCTGTCTCAAGAGAGTGAGTACTCACTTTGTGAAAGTAAGTTTGATACAAAAAGAAAGCATACACACCTCAGCTGGTAAAGTGCCGGTTGGTCCCAGGAAGGTGAGCAACCCTGTCTTGTGCTGGGATTCTACTTTTGTAGTTTCTCTATCTAATACGTATTCATGCTACCTAATGAATATTCAACTAAGGGTATGGTTCCAAGTTATGTAACGTAATCTTGTACATGCCCAGTTGGTCTCCTTTTAGGGCATGTTTATTGGTCAAATTCTATCACATGCACTAGACATATTCAAGAATATTTTGTGCTCTTTAGCATCTCTAGTGGAAGGTCATTCAAAGGATAAATTCCAGTTTAGTGAACATGCTGACTATTAGGGTTTTATAACCCCTTTCTACCGAACATGAGGTCTCAATTTCCCCATGTTGGTGCCCAAAACAGGTCCAACAAGCAACAGTAACTCTCCTCTAGGGGATGCCTTAGAGGAAGGACCAGAGACTTTGGGGTATGGCTTGAAACTGATAGGTATGTCCTGAAACCCAAACCCAAGGAAACTGATCACTTCCTATCTCATAAGCAACAGACTTAACCAGTCAGCCTTAATCATTGCTTTTTTTTTTTCTTTGGATGGCTGCCCAGTATGGGGACCCCAATCCCTGACCTTGGGGTTATATGGCTGCACTCTAACCAACTGAGTTAACTGGACAGCCCCCTCAAAGCCAATAAGTTCAAGTTTGTAGTTTGATGCTTACTTCAGACACAAAGTGGGATGTCAACTTTTCATTTTGTGTGTTATTAAATAAATGAAGTTGTGCATCTTGGATAAATTTTAAAAGTTAGCTAATAAAAGTGTGAGGTGGCAGTAGAGATGGTTGGATTAAAGAACCTGTTTGAAAGTTCCAAAGATTATTTCAGTTTAGCAACAACAAAAATAAAAATCTATGTAATCTTAAAACCTTTGTATACTTCCATTTTCTTATTCATTTTAGTCCATTCTAACTTTTATTTATTTATTTATTTGTTTGTTTCTTTAGGCCACAATAAGCCAGCTAAGGAGTGAACTTGCCAAAGGCCCCCAGGAAGTTGCTGTATATGTGCAGGAACTGCAGAAACTTAAAAGTTCAGTTAATGAATTAACACAAAAAAATCAGGTGAGAATTTTAAAGCTACATATAGTGGTTAATTGGCTTTATATATCTTACATTTTAATCTTGTGTATTTTATTTATATATTGGCACAATACAGTATGACTTATTCTGTATTTTCTTTTTAGTGGTGTTCATTCCCATTGTTGCAAAAATCAATCTTCAGAATGCTTTTCATGTACAAAACTGAAACTCTGTATCCATTAAACAACAACTCCCTATTTCTCCCTCCCCTCAGCTCCTGCCAACCAGCATTCTACTTCCTATTTCCATGAATTTGACTATTCTAGGTGCCTCATACAGGTGGAATCATACAGTATTTGTCCTTTTGTGACTGCTTATTTCACTTAATATAATGTCCTCGAGGTTCAACCGTGTTGTAGATTGTGTCAGAATCTCCTTTTTAATGCAGAATAGTGTATCGTTTTATGTATATACCATACTATTGATACTGGAGGAGAGGGACTGGGGAGGCCCAATAGCCAGCCTCAACCCACTCTGTCCTCTTAGCAGATTCTTGACTTTGTCACAGGAAAGAATTCAAGAGCAGAGTCAGATCAGAAAGTGAGAATAGGTTTAAAGTAATGAATAAGAGATACAGATTTCATAGGAGAGTGTGTAGCTGAGCTCCGGAGACTGAACAGGGCCCACCAAATTTAACATAAAAGTAAGAAATATACACACTTAAAGTTTAGTACAGAGTGCAGGCTGGCTCGAGAGTGAGCAGCCACCTGCTAAAAGTAAGCTTAACACAAAAGTAAAGCATACACATCTCAGCCAGCAAAGTGCAGGTTGGCCCCAGGAAAATGAGCAACAACCCTACCTCTTACTGGTATTCTACTTTTATGATTTTGCTGTCTAATACACGCTCATGATACCTAACGAATGTTCAACTTAAGGGGGTGGTTCCCAGTTATGTAACATAGTCTTGCACGTGCTCAGTTGGTCTCCTGTTAGGGCATGTTCATTGGTCAAATTGTATCACATGCACCAGACATATTCAAGAATATTCTGTGCTCTTTAGTGCCTCCAGTGGAAGGTCATTCAAAGGATAACTCCTTTCCACTGAACATGTTCAGTCACTGGGGTCATATAAGCCTGTATAAATTCTTTTTATTGAACATGCTCAGCTAGTTGTTATATCACTCCTTTCTAATGAGCATGCTCAGCCACTGGATTTGCATAAGTCCACCCCTTGTGGTCTCAGTCTCCCTGTGTTGCTACTGAAAATAGGTCCAATAAGCAACATAAACTCTCCTCTAGGGGAGGGCCTAACGAAGGGGCTTGAGACCTTGGGGAGGGGCTTGAGACCCAGAGATGTGTCCTGAAACCTGAACCCATGGAAGCTGAGCATCTCCTGTCTCGCTATTAATATATCTATTTGTAGACACTTGGGTTGCTTCCATCTTTTGGCTATTGTGAATAATGCTGTTCTGAACATAGGTGTACAGATGTCTCTTTGTGACCTTGCTTTCAATTCTTTTGGGTTTATACCCAGAAGGAGAATTGTTTTATACTCAGAAGTAGAATTACCATATTAATATGGTAATTCTATTTAATTTTTTGAGGAACCATTGTACTGATTTACATAGTGTCTGTACCCTTTCACATTTCTACTAACAGTGCACAAGGATTCCAGTTTCTCCACATCCTCACCAACACTTGTTTTTTCCTTTTCCTTTTTCTTTTTTTGAGAGTAGCCATTTTAATGAATGTAAGGTGGTATCTCATTGTGGTTTTGATTTGCACATGCCTAGTGAATAGGATGTTGAGTATCTTTTCATATGCTTGTTGACCATATAATTTTAACTGTGTCTTTTGTTGTTGAGTTTTAGTTCTTTATTTTTTTTTCCGACCAGTAAGGGGATTGCAACCCTCGGCATGATGTGGTCCGCACCATGCTCAGCCAGTGAGCGCACTGGCCATCTCTATAAAGGATCTGAACCCCAGCCTTGGTGCTACTAGCGCCGCACTCTCCCAAGGGAGCCACAGGGCTAGCCCTTAGTTCTTTATATATTCTGGATATTAACCTCTTATCAGATATATAATTTGAAAGTATTTTATATCATTCTCTAGGTTGCCTTTTCACTGTGTTATTGTGTCGTTTGCAGAGAAATTTTAAGTTTTGATGTAGTCTAATTTATCTACTTTTACTTTTGTTACCTGTACTTTTGGTTTCATATCTAAGAAATTATTGCCAAATCCAGTGTCATGAAGCTTTTCCCCTATGTTTTCTTTTAAGAGTTTTATAGTTTTAGATCTTATGTTTAGGTCTGATCCAATATGAGTTGTTTCATTTTTTTTGCATACAGGTGTCTATTTTTCCAAGCAACATTTGTTAAAAGTCTATCCTTTTCCCATTGAATGGTCATGATCCCCTTGTCAAAAATTAGTTGACCGTTATCTTAATCTGTTTGGGCTCCTGTAACAAAATACTATAAACTAGATAGCTTATAAACAACAGAATTTTATTTTTTACTGTTTTGGAAGCGACGAAGTTCAAGATTAAGGCACCAGCAGATTTGGTGTCTAGGGAGGGCCCACTTTCTGATTATTAGACAGTGCCTTCTCACTGTGTCCTCACATGGTGGAAAGGCTGAGGGATCTCTCTGGGCCTCTTTTACAAAGGCATTAAACCTATTTATGAGAGCTCTATCCTCATGACCTAATCACCTCTCAAAGACCCCATCTTCTAATACCATCTCTGTGGGGTTAGGATTTCAATATATGAATTTTGGGGGGACACATTCAGACCATAGCAACCTTTATATGCAAAGGTTTATTTCTGGGCTCTCTAGTCTGTTCTGTTGGTCCATATGTCTGTGTTATGCCAGTATCACACTGTTTTGATTACTGGAGATTTGTAATAAGTTTTGAAATCAGGAAGTGTGAGATCTCCAACTTTGTTCTTTATTCTGTGTTTTTTACTGTTAATATTTTCTGCCTGATTCTTCATAAAAGAGTAACAGATAGTACTTAGTTTGGGGGCAGGGGTGGTATTGGTATTATTACTTTTCTTCCATGTCTTTACTTTTTTAGTGGTGGGGGAGTAGAGAATTATTAAACTCTTTTATTCAAAGATGTGGTGAATGTGTTGGCTTTGCTTTAATAATTTGAACCTAATATTTTGATGAAATATAACAAGGAAAAAATCGAGAGAGAAAAGAACATGGTAGGAGGGAAAAATATAAATATGATTGGCTGTAAATATGAAGCCTCCTGCCAACAGCCCAGTGAATGAGCTTGGAAGCAGATTCTCCAACCCCAGTCAAGTCTTCAGAAACTGTAGCTCTGGCCAACGGCTTATTACAACCTCATGAGAGATCCCAAGTGAACCACCCAGTTAAGATGCTTCTGGATTCCTGCCTCTCATAAAGTATGTGAGATAATACATACTGTTTTAACTTGCTGTTGCTACATTTCAGGGTAATTTGTTTCTTGTGCCCTTGGCCAGAAGTTCTCTTTACTTTCTGAAAGTCATTCAGGGCTCCAAAGAGCTTCTTTTTAAGGGGAAGAGGGTTATGTCTATGGACACTTACCATATTAGAAATTAAAAAAGAAATTTTAAAAGTAATTTACTTGTATTAATTTATTTTTAAAAACATTAAACCATTAAATATTAAAAACATAACATCTCTTATGAAATTGACTTTTTCAAAGTAAAAGAATTCAGTGAGAATAGTGATGTTTTACATTTTTGCAAGCCTCTTTAATTTAAGCCTGCCTTACAGACAGATAGGTTCTCATACAAGTATCTACTTTTACATTCAATCTGTTGTGATGTGGTTGAAGTATAGAAGAATATTCAGTCTCACAGATTTATAGATGGAAAAAGGAGAAATATTTTAATAGCTTTTTCAAAAAATTGTGGCTTTTTAAATTTGATACTATACTAAAACTTCATAAATGATAGTTTCTCATGAGTTAGTTATTATATAGAATGTGAAACAATATGAATGAACTTTTCATACCCTGTAACATTAAAATGCCTTTGGTCTATCTTTTCTTTTGAGTGGATCTTTCCCTGTGCATGATTTTGTAACCTCATGCATTAGTCATATGGAAAATATTGGTTCACTGAGTTATTCACATCTTTTAAATGTTGACACATTTCATTGTACAATATAAAAACAATCACATTTGAGATTCCCATCAATCTGAGAAAAGGCTTTGAGTATGAGGAAGCTGTCAAACGAGTGGAGGTGGATACATGTTTTCCAAAATTCTAAGCTTCATTTGAAAGCCTGGCTTTTATCACTGGCAACAAATACTATCAATTCCATTCCTTGAAGTAATAGGTTCTCTTCCTACTCAAGTCTGAATAATCATAGTTTGTCTGTCATTCTTTCCACTAAAAATGGTGTTTCATAAAAAAAAGTGGCTAGTTCAGTTTATAACTCAATCACATGAGTGCTTTACTTCATGACAACTATATTATGCTTTGGTATGCAAGAGCAGTAGTTTATATATACTTCTATTTTTTCAGTTTTTCTTTTTCCTTGCTACTACAAATATTATGGCTATGTACATTCATATACAAATCTTATGCATTTATGCAGGAATTTCTCTATGTTACATACTTCCAAGTAAAATTGTTGTGTCGTAGGGTATACACATGCTCAAATTTACTAGGTGACCACACATTATTTTCCAAAGTAATTATACCAGTTTGCCATTGCCCATTTGTCTGTCAACTCTTGGTGCTGACTGATTTTAAAAATTTAATCTTCTTCTGTGGCTGTACCTTTCCCTAGTAAACCTCTGTATCCTCACTGCAATTTAAAAACTATTCTTCTGTGGCTGTAGCTTTCCCTAGTAAACCTCTATATCCTTGCTGCCCCCCTCCCCAATTTTTTTCTCCTGTCAAACTATACATAGAAAACTTCTATATCACAATTTAGTTTTGTCTTTATCCCTCAGTTTGATTTTTAATTTCTTTAGACCCAGAAGATACCTTCTATCTACTGGAAACTGAACAGGATATGTAGAGTAGCAGTTTGCAGGCAATGGGTGTTTATGATCAGAGTAATTTATTATGTTTTTTAAAAAATTTTTTTATTGAATCAAAATTGATTATACAAATTTTTGGGGTTCAACATTGAGATATATTGATCAAATCAATATTACTGGCTTATATATTGTTACAAATCGTAATTATTCTTTATGCCCCTTGTCCAATCTCTCCCCGTCCCCCTCTCGTTCCCCCTTCCCCATTCTAATTACCCTAGATTTCTTCTCTCCTTCTGAAAGAATAATGGTTACTCAATTGATTTGTTGCCTAGATAATCTGTCCAATGCTGAGAGGTGTGATCAGGTCCCCCAATATTATCATAGAGCAGGTGCTTCTTCTGTCACTCTGAAATGGGCTTTGTGGAGAGAGACATCCTCTTCTTCTTTTTTTTTTTATCTCTGCTGGTGACCCTCCTTGTGTCAGGTGGACCATCTGTGTGGTGGCTGTGGCATCTAGCTGCTTTCGCAGCAGCCATGGTTATAGTGGTGGCTGTGTTGGGCCACCCACATGGAGGTGATGTTTTTGGCATGCTCTTTTGTGCTGGCAGTGGGCCTGGTTGTGGGGAGTATCCAGTCACCAGCTGCATGCTTCAGGTCCCTGGGTGGGCCCCGAGGTGCTGGTGCAGTGTACCTGGTTATGGGAGGGGGGTCTGGTCTCCAGCTCCATACTTTGGGTACCTGGGCAGGGCCCCAAAGCCCTGGTGGTGTGCCTGGTTGTAGGGGGGGGGGTCTGGTTCCCTTCTCCATGCCTCGGGTCCCTGGGAAGGCGCCAAGATGCTGGCGTGGTGTGCCTGGTTGTGGGAGGAGGGGTACAGTCTTCTTCTCAATGCCTTGGGTCCCCGGGCAGTCCCCAGGCACTGGTGCAGTGTGCTTGGTTGTGGAAGGGGGCTCCAGTCCCCTTCTCCATGACTTGGGTCCCCAGGTGGGCCCCAAGATGCTGGCACAGTGTGCCTGGTTGTGGGAGGGGGGGGTCCAGTCCCCTTCTCCATGACTTGGGTCCCCAGGCAAGCCCCAAGGCGCTGTCATGGTGTGCCTGGTTGTGTGTGGGGGGGTCTGGTCCCCTTCTCCATGCCCAGGCCCCCAGGTGGGGCCCTGAGGTGCTGGCGGTGTGCCTGATTGTGGGCTGGCAGTCTGACCCTGGTTGCATGTCCGGGCCCCTGGGCAGGCCCTGAGGAACTGGTGGTATGCCTGGATGTGGGAGTGGAGTCTGGTCCCTGGCTCCAAGCCTTGTTTTCCCGGGTGGACCCCTGTCATATCTCCCAGGGTGACGGAGACACAAAGGATTACTCAAAGCCCATTTCTTCTGAACAGTGAGAAGCCCCAAAGGGGTTAATTTTCCAGGAACCCTCAAGAGAGTAGCATTCCTCAGAAAATAACACTGAAGTAGGGTTCTCTCTCAGTATTTCTTCTCCAGGCCAGAAAGTTACAGAAAAGGAACATAGGTGGTTACAAAAAGAACAGTAAGGTAATTGTCATGGCAACAATAATTAGATTTAGCTGCAACAAGGACATCTGCCCTTAGAGCCAGCAATTTTTCTTTGTAACAATTCTTTATCTATAACAGAGACTTTAGCCCGGGGAAAGGTTCCTGTCTTTTGCAAGCTTAACGCTTCTATGTGTAGTTTTAAAAAGTTAGGCTATATCTGAAACTACAGGGCCTTGGAAGCTAGACCCTGTGAAATACATTTGCTTTATAAGTGTTAGTATCCTCCACAGGACCCCGAGGTGCTAGTGGTGTGAATGGTTTTGGGCAGGGGTCTGGTCCCTGGGTCCAGCCTCATGTCCCCTGGCAGGCCCTAAGGTGCTGGTGGTGTGCCTGGGCGGAAACTAATTTTTTGTCCTTTGCTTACTTCTAAAATTGGGGAACTTCCTGTGGGAACCAGTACTTGAGCTGTGTGGTTGAGCTAAATTGCTGTTTTGCTGCTGTTTCCCTAGGGAAGGGTTTTTGTGCAGTTCATGGTTTAATGGTTGACCTTACAGTTACTCCTGGCTCTCCAGATACCAGGTGCACCTGGGTTGTGTAGAAACTCTGATCTGGGCCTGAGTTTTTTGATCAAACTGCACCCCATGCAATTCTGCATTCCTGACCAGTCTCCTCTGAGTGGTCCTGTGCTGATTGAGGGGCAGATCAGCTGTCCTTGCTGTGTCCCAGTGTTCTCCTGGTGGTCCTGTCTCCCCCACCACCCATACTTCAAACACTTCCCATGGGACAAGCCCTGCGCTGGTCCCCTGTGATGACTCACCAGTCTCTGGATGGCTCCCCTTTTTCAGTTCTGTCTCCTTACTCCTGCGTGGGTCCACGGGAACCCTGTTAGTGGTCTTGCTGTCCTGGGGGCCACTGAGGCCCTCTTCTCCCCTGCCGCCTCCAAGTAACTCCATCCAAATGGCACAGCTGTGGCTTCTGCAGGCTTCTGCTCCATGCCCTTAGCAGTTGCAGCCTTAAAGTGGCCACGGCCTGAAACACTCAGAGCAGTTTTTTTTCTTCTCATTGTGATTTCTCCCACCTTCATGAACTCTGTAGGTCTCTCTTCCTCTTCCCCTGAGCTCCAGTGGCCCTAGCTTGGCTGATGTTACATTTTTATATTTATAAAAACTATACATTTTATATAGTTGTAAATTGTTTGATTTATGGGAGAGAGTGATGCTGTGGGCCGTCTATTCTGCCATCTTGACCGGAACTCTATTATGTATTTTTGAAACATTAAGTTACTAATAAAGGATATGATTTCATAGCTGAAGTATACAGCTAAATACTGAGGCACAGATTGTATATATATATATATATATATATATATATATTTATACAGACATACGAGGATACTTCAAAAAGTTCATGGAAAAATGGAATGAAAGATAATATAAATCTTTTCATGAACTTTTTGAAGTACCCTCTTACACACACACATTATTGAAGGATGTACTATGGCTCTTTTATGGGTAATACATAGAATCAGAATGTTTTAGTGTGGTAAACTTGGACATTTTTGATTAGGGAATAATAGCATCTTCTACTAACCTTTTTTTTTTTCTGGTGGCTGGCCCATAAGGGGTCTAAGTCTTTGACCTTGGTGTTACCAGCACCATCCTCTAACCGAGTGAGGAACTGGCTGGCCCTCTTCTACTATGCCTTACACGAGTATAACACTTCAGAAAAAAAATTTTATTGTGTTTCCCTATTTAGGATTTGATCACCAATCAGAGCAGAGTTGCATCAGCCTTTTCTTATCATCCTCACTATCTGCCTCTTTACCCCTCCTCACCCCATGTCTTTGGCAAACCATCATCCTTGACAGTGGTGATATCCAAGTGTTTTGAATTTTGAAATCTCTGTACATGGTCTTTTGAAGGCCATTACATAAAATGCCTTGGGCAGCTTTTGTGAGTCACTGGCAGAATCAATGTGGTTAGGTAATATTGTAATATGTTATGGATGGAAAAGATCATTGCTTTTGTGTAATGTAAAGGTTTTCTAAACCAGTGTTTTATAATTACTGGCCTTGAAAACTTAAAAACAAAATGGGACAGCTGAAGAAGTTTCCTTAGTTTCTCATAAAAATCATACTCTGACATTTAAACAAAACCCTGCGGCTCAATTTAGTTATTTCCATGTAAATTCTGAACAAAATCATATTGCTTATCTAAGGTCACTGATAAAATATAGGTCATTGTAAGACACTGCATTATTTTTTGGGTCTCACCTGTCACCCCCTTTCCATCCTTATTGTTTTCCCTTTTCAACAGTCCCCGTCTTAAGGTGCTCATAGGCCAAAGTGGGAGCAAGATGTGGCAAGTATTTATTATACTCCTGTGTGTTACCATTGCATTGCAAGGTAGTATATTGATATGAACACTATAGTACAGTAGTTAAAGGCATGTTTAAATACCAGCTTTGCTACTTACTGGCTGTGACACTCAACTTCTCAAAGTCTGTTTCCTCTTCTGTTAAGAAGTACTATTATACCCATTTGCCTCTTAGGACTGATATGAACATTAAATAAATTAATATATGTTAAAGTCTTATTTGGCTTTTAGTAAACACCTAAGTGAATGTTGATTGTTGTTTTGTTGTTTTTGTTTGCTAAGTGTTGTGATACTGGGTCAAGAACAAGGTAGAAGTTTTCCTAACTTAGGAACACTTTGCCTACTAAATCAGGAAAGGCTTTTTAGTTGAGCCTTTAAAAATGCTAAGGAGCATTTTACATGGCAGAGGGGTTAATGGCATTTCATTTTGAGGGTTAGATGTACAAAAGACATGAAACCACATAAGAGCATGTATATCTCATAAAATATTTGTTCTTTCTCACCAAGCTGTTTTGAAGAACCAATGAGATGAGATCTCTGAAACCACTTTGTAAGCTATAAAGCATTAAAAAATGTCTTTCTTTTTGCCTTTGTTCTCATTACCTGCACAAAGTGTATCATTGTTCTCAATGCTGCTTTTCTGTAGTATATTTCTATTTGATAATTTACATTAACTCACTTTTTTCTCAGACAAGCATTCAAGAGCTTTTACTGCTGCCTTCCCATGTTGGTACCTTGATTTACTACTCCCCGAGGTAATAGGGTTTGCTGTTTCCCCACCTGCAACCTGTTTGTCCCTTTGTGTCATTTTATATATTTGTATAGAACAGATGGCATGAGTCATGTATACATATTCCTTAATTCCTCTCACCACTTTTAAAACCAAACTCAAACTTTATTATTTTCAGGTGGTCTTGTTAGTTAGCCCCACTGGACTTGCTCATTTTATTTTTTAGAAAGATGTGCACTTAAGAAATTTGAATACCTTTTCTATTAATTCATTCTGGCTGGTGCATTATGTTTTAACTTTCTTAGAATTTTTTTTCATGTGTGTATTTCATTTAGATTGTAGTCTGTTTAAGATTCAAAAGTTTTTATTGTCCTCTACTATTTCTGTATTGAACCCTTACAGCAAACTGAGTATAATAAGAGAGTACAATAAATGTCTACTGGTTGACTGACTCATCAGGTGCTTACAGTGGCTTCTTACCCTGGCTATTTTTCTTACAGAATTGAATTAAAATTATGATCTATATTTTATGTATAAATGTGTTGACTTAAAATGTTCAGTGTTAATTTTAACAACTCCATTTAGATCAGATTTGACATTTGATTAGGCCAGTTGATCCAGATCTTTGCTTGAAGTTATCATTTTTATATTTTAGACTTGATGTTATTGAGTAGAATGATAAAATATAAGGCAGGCAAATGATATATTTAGATCATTATTTTTATATAGCTAGAAAGGAATTTGAATTAGTTTTAGCTTGTGACTCTAAAAAATGGTCTTTATCGAGAAGGAAAAAAAAATGCAATTTATAGGATCAGGCATACTAGAGCAGTGTTATGCTAAAACTCTTACCAACTGTGAAATTGCAAAGCCACAAATCAGAATTGGCCTAGTATATTGTTATTCAAAATAATTTCTGTCAGTAGAAAAGTAGTTTTAATTTTTACCTCAAATGAAAGAATGTAAATATGTTGTATACACCAAAGAATTAAGTATGTTTTAGGGTTTTTATTTTATGTCAGCAATTTCTTGGCAATTCTTAGGTTGTATTACTAGAGTTGAGTCAAGTGGACCAATAATAAAATTATAAGTTAGTATGTAATAATTTAATTAGTCTTGACTAGAATATTTTCACTTTTTCATATTGTAAATTATAATATTGACTAAGACATTTAGTAGGAGATAATACTGTTCCATAGATAGTCTGAATAAATGGAGTAATTAAAAATATTAGGAAAGGAAATAAATTGTTAAATTGATATTTCAGAACTTGACAGAAAAGTTGCTGAAGAAAGAACTGGACTATACCCAGTTAGAAGAGAAATGTAATGAAGAATCTGTGAGTAGAAAGAATATACAAGCAATCCTTCATCAAAAAGACTTAGATTGTCAACAGCTTCAGTCAAGATTATCTGTATCTGAAACGTCACTGCAGAGAGTACAGGCAGAACTAAGTGAAAAAGGAGAAGCTACTCAAAAGCTTAAAGAAGAATTATCTGAAGTAGAGACCAAGTACCAGCATCTTAAGGCGGAGTTTAAACAGCTACAACAACAGAGAGAAGAAAAGGAGCAGCATGGGTTACAGCTCCAAAGTGAAATTAATCAAGTAAGAAAAGAGATGTTTGTTTTATTTATTGTAATTCCCCCTATGGTTTCTTCTAAGTGTGCTTGATGGTTATTTGATTATAATATAGTTTATGTTAAAAAAATTGTCATTTTTAAAAATTAACTCTTAATTTTTACATCTGTAGTGTTATCAGATCTCATTTCCTGTAATTTCAATTTCCTTAAGAAAAAAAAGATAGTATCATCTTATATCATTGACATACCATCTTATATCATTGATGTGAGGTGTTTATGAATTAATGCATATGAATTGCTTAGGGTGGTACATCGCACATGGTAGGTACTCACCAGGTTTTAGCTATTATTTTAATTCAAATTGCGGACTGTTCTTTAATTTATCTTTTTTCGTTATTAAATTTTTAAAACATAATTATAAAACCAATAATGTAAAAATTAGATATTTTAAAATTAGAAAACAAATTAGTCTTAACACAGCTGTTTTTTATAGGTAAATAACATCTGTCACATGAAGTTTGATGCAGGTTTTGATTTTGTCATTAATTTAATTTTTTAATGTCTGTATTCTATTTATTGCTTAAAAATAGGTTGAAAAATGGAAATTTGGAGATTAAAGTTTTCAGTTATTTTTTGATAATGTTCAACTATTTTTACTTAAGTGGCAGCGTACTTTATTTTGTTGTAATTAATTATTTTCATGGCTTTTTACTCCTTTAGCAATAATAATGATATTAGTAAAATGATTATGATAGTAATTTATTGAGTTTAATCATCTTTTGGGAATTAGAGTATTCATTTCACATATGCTATCACTAATTTTTGAGATTAGACTGTGAGTTCCATGATAGAACATATCAGAAGAGTTAGCGATATTTCTCTAGCTTGTCTTCTCTATTTTCACTGACCGGTCTTCCTTATCTCACTCTCAAACCACTCTAACCACTGCTGACTGATCTCTCTGCCTTCGATCTCGCCTCTGTCAAATTGGTCTTCCATATAGCCACAAGACGAGTCTGTTTTAAAAGCAAATCTTACCATGTTCCAACCCTGCTTTAAGCCCTTAATAGCTCTTTATGGCCCACTGGATTAAGTTCTTGCTATGGCATGCATTGTCCCCAGTGATCTTGTTGGCCTACCTCCTCAGTATTTTGCCATTCTTCATTTTATTCTCCACTGCAAGAATACAGAAATGTTCTTAGTTTTCTTTCTACATGTTATGCTGTATCTTGCTTTAGTGATATCATTCTGTCTTTTCAACCTGAGATATTCCTTCCATTCCTCTTCTCCTTGGTAAATACTACTTAACTTCACTTGTCACTTTTCTAGAAATCCTTTTCTAAACACTTAACTGCTCCCCGCACCTCCAAGATGGCTTAAGCATCCACATATCTTGAATGTTTTACTTAACACAGTATAGTATGTTATCATAATTTATGTCGGTACTCTTTGGATGCAAAGACCATGTCTTATTCATTTTTTATCCTTACTAACTGGCACATTGCTTTTTAATCAGCATATCTTTTAGTGAGTGAGGTGAGTGAATTAATTCAGGCATTCATAATGGAAGGAAACTGAGGCTTGGGGATATCAGTGAATAACTTATGTATTTGACTTTCAATTCAGATAAACAAATTCAGCATTTATGCTTTCTAAAGACACCATGCTTCATTTGTTAGGGATTCAGAAATCAACAGGAAACAGTACCTCACTTTAATGATTATGTAAATTGTATGGCCAGGATAAGGCAAGTACTATCCTATACCAAAGATTATGAGAATTATAATAAAGGTGTCCCTTATACTATGGGAATTTGGAAGAGTTCCTTTCTTCTATCTCCGCCCTCTTCCTTACTCCACCATAGTACTTTACCGTGTGCAATTATTTTGTCTGATTGTGGTCAGGAAAAACTTTGTGTGAGAGAGAGGTGGTGCTTGAAATTGTAAATATTGGATAGGTTTTGACAAGTGGCAGTTTGGAAACAGGAGAGTCTTTCTAGCCAGAGGGATTAGTGATAGCAAACTCATGGCAGGAAGTGTTATAAGAACCAGGAAGCGACTTTGATTTGCTCTTATGTGTAACAAGAGGGAACTATTTTGACTGGAAAGAGCATATGGGACTTTATTACACAGGGCCTTGAAGAGCAGGCTGAGAATTTGGGTTTTGTTTGGTAGTCAGTGAGTGGAGGGGCATTAAGAATTTTTGAGAGCCTACTGAATATGCCCTACTTCAAAAAGTTTGAGGAAAAATAGAATTACAAAACAATATTAATTTCTCTGTGAAGTTTTTGAAGACTCTGTGTATGATTATTTGGTTTAGTCATAATTCTGTGCAAAATGAAGAGTTCATGCTGAAGACCTTGAAGTGATACCATTTATCTTCTTTCTTTCAGCATGCTGTCTGGATTCTGCCTTCAAAATATGTCTCAAATGCATCCACTTCTCTCCATCTACACTGCCACCACCCTTAATCTAAGCCACCGTCATTGCTCACCTGGGCTACCTTTTTGCCTTCTTATAAGTTTCCCTTCTTCTAGTGACCTCCTCAATCCATTTTCCATACAGAAGCCAGAGGCATCTTTGTAAAACATTGATGTTATCATTTTATTCTTCTGCTTACCACCCTCTGGTGGCTTCGCATTACACTTTGAACTGAATCCAAATTTCTTACTTTGGCATATAAGCCTTTGCATATACGAATTATAGTGTCACATCCATGCTTTGTCTTCAAACTCACTTCATGCCACTGTAAATGCATGTTTATCTCTTTTCAGTTCCTCAGACACACCAAAACTTCAAGTTGTTTTCTGCCTTAAGTCCTTTGCCCATAATTTTTCCTTGACCTTATTATTTTACAAGGCTGGTTCAGGTGTCATTTTCTCAATAAAGCCTTCTAGGGCCACTCTATTTAAATAGCTGATTTTCCACAGCTTCTGGGTCCCTTCTTTAATCTCAGCAGGCTCCTTTTTTTCTTCTTCTTCTTCTTCATAGCATTTTACATTGTATAATTGTTTTTTTGTTTACTTGCATATTGTCCACCATCTCCCTTGGACTGTGAGCTCCATAATGTGAGAAATTTGTTTTTATTCTGTACTCTTATCAGCCTCTATATTGAGGGCTTTCAGTAAATATTTATTAGAATTATGGAAGTGAACCTCACCTTCAATCTTATTGCAATATCCTTAAAAAGCATAGGAGTGAACTGGGTTTGTTTTGCTCTACACTCTATCCTCAGCACCCATTATAGTGCTGACAAAATTAGATAGCTGGCAATTGACAACAAAGTACTTGAAAACAGAATGGCCTATATTTTTCATATTTGTGTTCATAGGTACTTCTAAAATAAAACAGAGGTGCAGATAATGATTTGTTACATAATGAAAAGATTAGATATCATCAGTTAAGTTTTTAAAAATTATCTATGCCATCTCAAGTAGCCTAGTACTTTATAAGTGTGGACTTAGGAACCAACTGCCTGAGCTCCAGTTCTGTGGCATACAAGCTGCATGATCTTGGACAAGTTACTTAATTTGTGCCTCAGTTTACTCATCTATAAAGTTAGAATAATAATGGAACCTTCTTCATAGGATTGTTATAAGGATTATATTAGTTAATATTTGTAAAACACTTAGAACAGACCCTGGCACTTAGTTAATATATTAGGAGTATAATGAATAAAGAATTGTGTAAATTTATGAAACTGAATTTATTAGATAACATGTACACTTATATGTATATCAAAATTTGACTTAAGATAGCCCATTTTATTAATACTTCCAAAGTGCATTATTTTTAACCTCTTTTTCTTTAACATACTTTAAAATGATGTAGGCAGAATTGTTTAAGTGACTTTGAGTAGCTTTAATTTGAGATTCATTTCTTAATTAAAGATCAAGGATTTCTCCAGAGTCATAAAGTAATGAATGATAAAATTATTTATAATACAAATCTCTTTTTCTCACCCCCTTTGTAAGTCTTTACTTCAGAACAATAGTTATCTTTAATTCAGTGGTTCTCAACTCTGACTGCACATCAGAATCACCTAGGGAGATTTTAAAAATTACCTGTGTCCAGACCTCACTCTTGATCTGATTAAATCAGAATCTCTGACATAAGCCTGAGCATTGATATATTTAAAAGTTTCCTCTATGATTGTACTATTTAGCTGAGATTAAAAACTGCTGCTTTTTAAATTGTTGCTTTTTGGGAAATGATTTCTGAACTTTCCTGAAACGAAGTATTATCTGTTTCTTGTTATAAAAAAAAGGATTATCAGGCTCCTGCTGAAATGTTTTAAATCTAAACTTCTAGGGGAGAAGACTGATTATCTGTGTATTAAAATGATATTAGGAGATTCTTATCCAGGATGTTTAGGAACTAGACAGGTGAGATGCCTGTTTGTAAGAGATCAGGCGCATAGTTGCTTGAAATATGAGCTTGCTTTGAAGGCCTGTTTTGTTTTCATATGTCAGGATTGGGCCTAATTCTTTTAGTGAGTCCAGGGGAAGGTCTGGGTAGTTGCTATGGTGCTAATTCATTCCATTTTTCTTTTCTGGTTTAGAAATTTATTGTGGAACTTGAGTTTGAATATATCAGGTTATATTCCAATAGCCACAGGTTGTTTCATTACATAAGAAAATAGTGGGTTTTCAGTTTTCTTATAGAACTTCATTTTTCCCTTTCCAATCATGAGTTTTTATGGAGAAATATAAGTATAAAAAATGTAAGTATATATTTATATGTATAAAATTTACAGAGCATAGAAAATATGATACAAAGACTAGATTCTTAGTATTTTTAGATTTAACATGAATCATTTTGATTGAAAGCAATTGTATAAAATGCTTGTTATTAAATGTGATTTCACTGAGGCACAGGCATTTCATTTAATGTGTTATGAGTCTGATGTGCAGGAGTGCTCTTAGAGTATAAGCCTTGTCAAATGTCTTGCATCCTCATCTCCATGCAACTCTTCTGCTCTGCACTCCTTGTGCAGTAATTTTTCTGAAATTAATACAAACTTTTTTTTTTTTTTTAATAAAAAAAGACCCCAAAGAAAAACCTTTTCTCCCTGCTCCCCTCTCCAGGAAAAATTAACAGTTATTTCTGGTGATGGTAGAGAAAATAATTTGAGAAAGTGATGGTTCTTAGCTCCAGAGCAAATTTCTTCTTTAATTTTAACTGGGTTGCATTTTAAAGTTGATGAATGAGGCTCACCTAACACAAAAAATTATGGTTACCTCTATTTTCAGAAATTATGTGTCAATTTGAGGACTTACTTGAATGCTTTGGTTTCTATCCAATACCCAAATGTAAGTCAACTGTGGTGGTTCTTGACTATGGAAAACCAAGAATCACTGGAACTTTGAAAAATACTGTGGATAGATCTGAGTGTGCCCTCAATGTCTTAGTTTTTAAGTTTCCCTTTAATATTTTAAGTTCCTCAAGTGATTTCAACACTAACATCAAAATGAGAGCCCTGGTCTCCTGTATTTTTTTTTTTAAGAGAGCAATAAAACAAAAACAAAACTGATTTTTAATCACAGTTTTATGTGATTTATTACAATTTATGTGATTAAAATTTAGTTGTAGTTAAAATTTCTACGTAAGATCTTAGGTTTCTCCAAATTATCATTAGAATTAAGATATTATATTTATATTGGTGAAAAACAATGTTGTTTGGAAAGCAGGTGGTGATTTGTGTATGTTTATACCTATGTGCATACTTTTTTTTTTTTTTTTTAAGTTACATAGCAAGCTTCTGGAGACAGAGCGCCAACTAGGGGAAGCTCATGGTAGGCTGAAGGAGCAGAGACAACTTTCAAGTGAAAAGTTGATGGATAAAGAACAACAAGTGGCTGATTTACAACTCAAGCTTTCTCGTTTAGAAGAAGAGGTAAGCTAACATTTTAAATGAGTTTACGTTAGCAAATTTATTGATAGACTTGGGCATCTTAAAAATTGTTATAGTTCATCTTTTAATTGACAAGAGCTTTAATTAGACTTTTTAAAAACTTAGATTACGACATTTATTTCTCCTCAATAAAACATCCTACTTGTTAACTACTTAAAGTCATTTTGTTGTGATTGTATTTCCTAAAGTTCTCAACAAAAATGCACAAAGAAGACTACTCTTTTAGCTTTATGCAGGAAAAATTCTGGGGGTGAGCCTCTGTCAGGCTGCTGGAGTTTTTCTACCCAGGAAGGACCACTTAGAAATGAAACAGTGATCAGTTAACAGTTGGTGAGGATCATTAATGACATGTAGTTGGTGCATATAAACTTTGAGTTTGCATTTAAGGATTTTCACTTTTACAAGTTAAGCATTTGATTGAATGCTATTCTTATTAAAGTTGCAGTTGCTAAAAGTGCTACCCATTATATGGTTAAAGTTATTAAGTTATGTCTTTTATTGGAATTGAACAAATATTCAGGGCTAAAATCTGTAGCTGCAGCAATCGATTTTTTTCTAGACCTAAAATCTTGGATGTGGTAGATTTTTTCTCAAAAAGTGATAACTATGACTGCTATGGAAAAAAAAAAGAAATACTGATTCTATGGTTTAGATTATTGTTACAAATAATTTGTATGTAATTAATTCCCTGATCATATTAGTATACAAAAAGCAATAATAAACTAAATGCCAACCCAGAGAAAGATCTGTATTCCTTCTAGGTTGAAAATCTATTCCTAAAGAATAATCGTTTCTTCATCATGAGATTAAAATTCTATATGTAATGAGATACTGCTTTTAGTCATTTTTTTTTTTTTGTCTTTTTGTCTTTTTTCGTGACCGGCAACGGATCGCAACCCTCAGTGTCGCGCCCGTACCGGACCGGGACCGGCAACGGAATTGCAACCCTCGGTGTTGCGCCCGCACCTCGCTCAGCCAGTGAGCAGCCGGTCTGTATGTGGGATCCGGCCCTGCTTTTAGTCATTTTTAAAAATTTTTATTTATTGATTGGCTCAGGGTTGGGCACATGATCCCAGGAAAGGCCAGTCATTCTCCCCTGAGATTAATGCTGGCAGAAGAGCACTTCCTACTCCATGGCTATTGGCAGCCATCTTGCCTGCCATGGAGTGATTTCCTCTGTGAAGAAACCAGCAGGTGGAAACAAGCCTATGTGAGAGGTGGAGAGTCAGAGAGACAAAGCTCTACCAGCACATTTGAGTCCCAGGATCAGTCTGAAAGTAGACTCACCCTTGGACTTCTCATCTACACAACTGTCTAAATTTCCTTGTGAACAGCTTATTTGACTTTCTCCCACTTACAAATGAAACCATCTTGAATGAAAAAAAAAATTTTTTTTAATTTAATTATTTATTTTTTTAGCTGGCTGGTATGGGGATATGAACCATTGACCCTGGTGTTTATAACACTGCAATCTAACCAACTGAGCTAACCAGCCAGTCCTTGCTTTTAAAGTTGATCTTGTATATTGTCTGAATTTATTTCCTGTTTTGACTTGAGAACTGAAGTAATGCCAGATATTTATGAATGATTATCTTATGCCTTTAAGTTGTTAACTGACAGTCTATATATTTTTTTAAGTTGAAGGAAAAAGTAACAAATTCCACAGAATTGCAGCATCAGTTAGATAAAACAAAGCAGCATCATCAAGAACAACAGGCTCTTCAGCAAAGCACTACAGCAAAACTTCGAGAAGCTCAGGTAAATGTTATTTGAATTATTATTAGCATTTTATTTTTATTTATTTATTTATTTTTTGGTGGCTGGCAGGCATGGGGAACTGAACCCTTCACTTTGGAGTTACAAGGCTGTGCTCTAACCAGCTGAGGTAACTGGCCAACTGTATTAGTCTTTTAAACAAAAATTAAGCTAAATAATTATTCTTTTGTTGCTGTAAAAGTAGATAATACAAAATACTTGATTTTGAGGAATTTTGATAGTTTTCAGTATCTGGATAACCTGTCCTTTTTCATGTGATTACTATGTTGGAAAGTTTTTCTAAAATAGTTTAAAATTGTTTAGTTATTTATTATAAACAAATTTATTGTTGATTTATTATAAATAGATTTATATAAATATTTATTTGAATTTATTGTCTCTTTATTCGATAAATTTCTGCATTAAATGTAGTTACATAAATTTTATTATTTATTTAAATATTATTTACAAATAATACATTTGTTATTTATTAAAATACCTTATTTGAAAAATTAAAAAATGTTTAAATAAACTTTCTTGTTTAGTTAGCCCAGTGAAAAAGAACATGTTTGTTGGTCATGTCTTTTCCTAGTTCCTAACCATCATCTGAGCACTGGAATTGTAGATATAGAAAATACAATTGTTGGATTATATTTATACAGTTCTATGGAATAACATAGCTTAGAAGGTTAAAAGAAGTTAAGTTTTTGTTCTGTTACATTGAAGGGAGGGTGCCCAAATGTTTAAAATGAATTTGACTTTGATATTCATTTATTCCTTCGTTCTTTCATTAATTCATTGAATATTACTGAGCACTGTGTGTCAGGCATTGTGCCTAGCACTGAGAATAAGAAACCCTGCCTGCTCTTTAGGAAATGTCAATCTAACCATGTGTACATGGAAACAGTATTGGAGTTTGAGGGGGGTGGTCAGTGATATGCCTCTTTTTCCCTTCTGAGTTTGGAGAGTGGCATGAAAGTCAGGTGGATAGAGATCAAAATTTTGGATTCATTTATTTTTTATTTTTTTTGTAGTTGGCCGGTATGGGGATCTGAACCCTTGACCTTGGTGTTATAACACTGTGCTCTGAACATCTGTGCTAACAGGGCAGCTGGCTATTTGTTTTCTTATTTGGCTAGACAACAGTATTTATTAATATGCACTCTTAGCCAAGGAACTGACTTCATGAATATGGCAGCAAACAAAACAGACAAAAATGTCTGATCTCATGGAGCTTAGTGAGAGAAGCAAAGAATAAGTGAAGTAAATAGGAAAAAATGTATAGCATGCTAAATGGTGGCAAGGGCTATGGAGATGAAAAAAGGAGGGATGGGCAGTAGGAAATATCTGGGGGTTGAAGGTGAGACTGCAGTGTTAGGTGGGGTTGCCAGGAAAGGCCTCTTTGAGAAGATGAAAGACCTGAAGGAGGAAAGGGTATGAGCAATTTGGATATCAGAGAGAACATAAGGATATTTAGAGGTCCTGAGGCAGGAGCATGTCTCAGGAATAACAGAAAGTCAGTGGCTGGAGTGGTGGGAGTTAAAAGGGGAGTTAAAAGGAGCTGAGCCATAGTGATTACAGGGGGTCAAAACACATAGAATCTCTTAGGAAATTTTAAGGACTTTATTTTACTTTAAGGTGAGAAATCACTGAAGGGTTTTGAGTAAAGGAGTAACATGGTCTGACATAATTTCACAAGGATTACTCTGGTTGCCCTATTGAAAGTAGACTATAGGGGCACACTAGTAGAAGCAGAGAAATTAGCTAAGAGGCTACTACTACAATAATCCAGACAAGAAATGATGTGGCTTGGGCCAGAGTGGAAACTCAATGTAGGTGGTGAGAAGTAGTCAGATTCTAGATATGTTTTAAAGGTAAAGCTATAGAGTATTGAGAGAGAAGGATCAAGGATGTTTCCAAGTTTGGCCTAGGCAATTGAAAGGATGGGGGCCAAACAAGATGAAAACTGAGAGTCCCATTGGATTTGGCAAGGTCATTGATAATCTTGATAAGAGCAATTTGTATAGAGAAGTTGGGACAAAAACCTGACTGGAGAGGATTCAAGAGAGAATTGGAAGAGAGAAGTTTGGTAGAATGAAAATAGATAATTCTAGGAGTTTTACTGTAAAGAGTAGGAAAGAAATGGGGAAATAAAGCTAGCATGAGAATTTGGCATAGGTTAGCAGCCAAATGGGTTTTCTATACTGTACCCAAAAATTATATTTATTCATCTAGCCACAGACAAAACTGGAAATGACAGTCTCTCACCTTCTTATAGGCAGATTGACTCCCAAACTGAGGAGAGAGGAAGGGGCTTGGTTGAACACGCTTAGTTCTTTGTTCCACACTTTCCAAACAGTTTATTCATATTCCTTAGGGAGGAATAAGAAAAGGATGGGAAAGGAGCCAGGCAAAGTCCCTTATTATGGAAACACGAAAAGTCCTATAAACTAATTAAGGAGATGTAATGAGTATAGTTCCCGGTGTTTATGTTTATATAAATTTATTATGGTAGCGTAGAGGATCGTTACTTAACCCAAACAGGGTCTGGAAAAGAGCAGTCATGGAAAACTTCTTAGAAGTGGCAGTCTGAGTCACAAAGGATGAATAGATATTTCTGGGGTACAAGGATGGTGATAGCATGAAGTATACTCCAGGTAGAAGTTAAAAGAACAAGGATCCTGAGGCTAGTATGAACTAAACTGTTAGGTATTGCTGGAGCTTAAAGTGTAAGTTAGAGATTAGGGGCCACAGCATCAGAAATGGTTAAGCTCTGGAAGACCTTATATGACATTTATATTTGAATGTAGAAAGGTATTGAAGGTCTTAAGGAAGAAATGCCATAGTTAGATTTGCTTGTTAAATAGATTATCTTGTAGTTGTATGAAAGTGGATTTGGGAGGGAATATTCTGAAACAAGAGATCGGTTAAAAGACTAATATATGCAGCAACTCAGATGAAAAATTATAATGGTCTTAGTTCAAGCAGTTGTTAAAATCACAGGGACATATGTGAGAAATGCCTGGGAGATAAAATGAATGCATAGTACTTGACTTAATAGATGAGGGAGAAAGGGAATGATTTCAGGGTGATAACATTGGATGCATGCATGATAAATGGAGGTGTCATCAACTGTTAGTGAATGTGAGAAAAATGGCCATTTTATAGGGGAATGTGATGAGTTCAGTTGTGGACATATCTTGAGGCACCTGTGGGATGTATTAAAGCTTGGAGGAGGGGACCATGCTATATATTAGCTGAGAAGAGAAATCAGTATATAGGGGGTAAATGGAATTATTAGGATAGATCAGCCACGAGATCAGCCAGGGAGAGAGTATAGTGAGAAAAATAGACAATTGTAAGCATAAGACTTCTGTGGAAGGCCAGCACTTAAGGGATGGGTGGATACAAGAAGAGCAGTCCAGAGAAAGAGAGGGTGATCAGAGTAATTAGGGAGAACCTGAAAGGGAGAAGCCAAAGGAATAGGGAGAGTGTAAAGTTGGGAATAATCAGCAACTTCAAATGTGGGTGTGTGTGGTATGGATGCCCAGTATGATAAATGAAAAATATTCCTTAGATTAAGCAATTGAGAAGTAAATTGGTAACCTTGTTAAACCTAATTTTAATTAAGTGATAGAGATGCAAATCAGATTTTTGATTGATGAGTGAGAGATAAGAGAGGTGGGAAAGTAAATATTAATTACTTTTGGAATTTAAATGTGAATTGTGTAAAGACTGGACAGGAATTAGAAGGGGCTTGGTCCAGGGAGTGTTCTTGAGTACAAGATAGAACATGTTTATAGTCTACGACAAAGGGACTGGTAGAGAGGGAGTTATTAAGGATATTGGAGGAGATGTGACTGAAGGAATAAGGTATTTATAAGAAACTATTTTGTCACTAATACAATGGGGGGTTGTCTGAATTTGAGCTTATCCACTGAAGCTTGAGGAAAGGAGGTAAATACCAATACACATATATTGTATTTATATATAATATATGTTTATATATGTGATATATGTGTGCATGTATGTGTATATATATACACACACATATGTATAAAATTTTATAGGTAAGAGGATGGAAAATTAAGGTAGATCTGTCCTGAAAATTCCATGTTTCTGGATAAAGGTGGACATAGTAATAGCTGAATATCAGACAAGCAGAGATTAAGAATTTGGAGAGATTTTTGAAGCTCTTAAGTAGTACTTGAGGGGAATGTTTGAGGGTAAGGACCTCATTCAAACAGAAGGATGGACAAGGTGATTCTGAATACATAATGGAGGTTGGAATCAAGAAATTTGTAGTGGCATCAATCTATGGAGGTTTGTGATTTTACTCTAACAGTGCCTAGAACTATGAGTGGAGAAAACAGATTGTAACATTGGTCTAGAATTGGGCTTTTGTGGGGTGAAAGGAAATGGAGATTGTGGCTGAAAGAATAAAAGTTAGTTCATATCCATATGTGAGGTTTAGGAAGAGAAGCTAAGCATATGCTGAATAAGCTGGAAGCAAATCGAGGTCTCTGACATTGAAGAGCAGAAATGAGGTCATGAAATTGGAAGACAGTCAGGAAGTTGTGGTCTCAGAATAAGATAGTTGGAATTTCTTAGCTGTTGTGATCAAAATGTGAATGAGTAAAGGTCCATGAATTAAGATGATATGAATGTTGAGGCTATGCTCTTAATTCTCTATGTATTTTGAATTTCCCAGGAAATTGGCAGAAATTGGGATTGAGAGAAAGACTAAATCAGGTCTCAAGTCTTCAGTGAATGAGGTAGGGATTTATAGATGATAGCTACAAAAAGTAGAGGGTAAAATAAGTAAATGGTATAGTCCTCAAAGAAGCAGAAAGTGTTTACGTGAGGGAGAGAGTAATGGCAGTGAAAAACTAGGAAAAGGTAAGTCTCCTCTGCTTGCAGTAGGAATAGGCCTACTGACTAGAGAGGGGTGAGGGGGAATTGGCATCTGTAAAGGAAGAACCAAATTTCAGTTAAGGCTTGGAAACAGAGTGGCTTTTATGGAAAAAAGCTTAGTCTTGGAACTGTAGTTCCAAAAGATTAGTGGAATGTGAAGAGAGGGGTTACTGGTGGCAGGAACAGAGGCTGAGAGCAGAGAGGTTGGGTTGCTTTTCATCATTGTGATTGAAGCTCGGCAGGATGAGAGGCATGTTTGAAAATGATTGATCTCAAATATTTTAGTTTTGGCACAAATCACTGAGGATATCAAGTGGTTGCTGGCTCTGTCTCAGCAAGGTGGTCTGAGCTACTGTAAGGTTTACAGAGGGGCTGATTAGGGCCTTGCTCTCGGTAGAGGCTCTCTGGCTCTCTTAAAATGATTGAGGCAGAGGGTCAGATAGCTCAAGAAAGGTAATGGATATTGTTCTGGATGTGAGCAATTGCATTGTGCTCTGAGTTACATTAACGTCCTTGCTAACGTAAAAGAAGAGGGATCCTTTGATATATCGATAGAAGAGTCCTACTGGAGTATTGAAGTGAGCCTGCGTAAGTGTATGTGTGTAGAAGTACAATCATTAATTTTTCTGTTCATTCAACAAATATTTTAGAACATATATGTCAAGTATCTTCGATACATCAATGATTAAAACAGATGAAAATTCCCACCTTTATGGAGCGTACCTTGTAATGGGAGAGGTGGAGGGAGGCAGATAAACATGAAAAATAGTAAGTTATTTAGTGTGTTAGGAGATAAGTGCTATGGAAAGAAAAAAATAACTAGGAGAGGGAGTGGGAAAGTCTGCAATTTTAAATGTAATGGTCAGGTTAGGCCTGATTGAGAAGGTGACATTTGAGCAAACACTTGAAGGAGAGGGAGTGAACCCTGTAACTCTGGGGGGAAGAATTCCAGGAAGAAGGAACAATTAGTGCAAAGGCTCCTAGGTGGGAGTGTGTGTGGTGTGATTAAGGAATAATAAGTCCCACATGTCTTAAATGGATTGGAAGAAGAGTAGTAGGAGGTGAGGTCAAAGTGTTAGAAAAATAATGTGGGTAATTGGAGGTATTTTTTGTTGTTGTTAAATTCTAATTTATTACAATAATAATATATATTTATATTATTAAATATATAGTTCTAATTTAAATTTTCCATGTTAAAATGTAATAATTAGTTTTTAAAAATGTAAGACTAAGAATTTCAGTGATAAAATTTATTATCAGTCATTTTACATTTGAGGAATAACTTTTTAAGTTCTATATCCTTAAAGTAGTAGTTTTCAATTCTTTGCAGAATGATTTGGAACAAGTACTACGTCAAATTGGTGATAAGGACCAAAAGATCCAGAACCTAGAAGCCTTATTACAGAAGAGTAAAGAAAATATTTCATTACTAGAAAAAGAAAGAGAAGATCTTTATGCAAAAATTCAAGCCGGTGAAGGAGAGACTGCTGTTCTTAACCAGTTACAAGAAAAAAACCATGCGTTACAGGAGCAAGTAAGCTTGTAAAATGTATCATATTTCTAAAATTTATTTTTATCTCTCTAACTTTTACTAAATGCTTTATTTAAATGATTCTTTATTCTGGCTCTTTTTAGTACTTTTAAAATGTTATGTATTTTTGACAAATACTATGTCATTTACTTTAGAAGTAGATTGCTATTGTAGTGAAAATTAATTAACATGAATTGAAAGAGGAAATCCTTAGCTCATGTCTCAGGATATAATTTATTACATGTGTGGTTGGATAAATCATTTCATCTTGTTAGCTCATTGGAAAAGTAGAGGTGTTATTAATAACACATATCTGCCTCATGCACTTTGTGATGTTTAAAAAGAATGAATAAAAAAATGTTCATAAATTAAGGGTGCTAATCAAGGGTTTGTTGTTACTGTGTATTGGTTAATATACAGACTTAATGGTTATTTATTTTGATAATGTATATGTTTTTGGACAATATATAGCAAATAATAATTTTGATAAGTTCCCTATTGTTCCAACATTTATATGTAGTCTAAAAGAAACTTATAAGTTTAGATTAATACATTTTCAACCTGAAAAGAATTTATAGTTACTTTTTTGGAAGAATTGGGTAATGAGACAATTATTATCTAAATGAGAAAATATTTAAAACAAAATGTTAGTAGGTCCTCTCACTTCTCTAATATGGGAATTAGAATATAACAAAATTTCAGAGTTAATTTTGAGGAATTCTTATGAAGAATTCTTTAGGCTAGTTTTTAGTTATATACAACTTCACATTGCTTCTCATACAAATATGATCAGGAAAACCAAACATTTTTTAAAACGAGTAAAATAAATCTCCGTACTGCTTCTGACAATGTTGGAGTAACTGATACCTATTTAGCCTTCCTGCAATAGACAACTAGAAAAGTGGAAAAAAATGTATAAAAACCATTGTTTTCAGACATTGCATAATAGGCAGTACAGGGTATGATGTCTGAGTGAAGAGAAGAAACTGAGGGGAACTGTTTCACTACTTTAACTTTTAACCCAGAGACATTTTCCAGACTGTGATGGAGGCTGCAGGAATCAAAGGAAAATACAGTGGTTTCATTGAACTGAGGAGTTAGAAACTGAATTAAATTGAATTAAACCGAGAAATTGAAGTTCAGGGAGGTTAAGGCAGCTCAAATTTGCAGGACAGAATGCAAGAGAGGAAGGAGCAATGAAGAGAAAAAGCTCCAGAAATATGCACAAGGAACCTCTTGAGGCTTCGGTTGAATGCTAAGCTTTGCACTTAGGTGGGATTCCTTGAGGCCTGGCAATGAACAATATCAGAGAGGTGTAGTCTGAAAAATTACCAGAACTCACACAGGGCTGGGAAATGTTCAAGTTCCAGCCAGTCACAGAGGAAAGATATGGTTGAACACTTGGGACATTCAGTAGAAACACCAGAAACATCACACTTTAGGAGAGAACAAAGGCTAAACTAGCCCTAGTATAAAAATTACCATTCACCTGACTTAACAAAGTGTAAAAACAAGCTTTGAAACGATCCACCTGAACCACAAACACATTAACTGCCTGCTGAAACAAAACTCAACATTCTTTGAAAGAGGACATAAAATCCAGACTGGTCACAATAAATAGGAAAAAAAAATTACTAGATACATGAAGAAGCAAAAAAAAAAAAAAAAAAAATGTGAGCCATAACCAGGAGAAAAATTATTCAGTGGAAACAGACCCTGAAATGAGAGATGATGTAATCAGGTGAGCTCTTAAAATATGCTTATGGATATAAAGTAAAAACTGTAATAATGGGTGTAGAAGTGAAAAAAATTTTAAAAAAGAACAAAGTAGAACTTCTATAGATAAAAAAATAAAAAAACCTGAAATGAAAATTTTATTGGATGGTTTTAATAGATTAAACAAGCATGAAACAATATCAGTGAACATGAAGAGAAGGCAATTGAAACTGTTCAGATTGAAGCACAGATAGAAAAAGGTTAGGGGGAAAGAACAGTGCCTTAGTGACTCGTGGGACAGTATTATGATATGACAATATCATATAATTAGGGTCACAGGAGGATGGGGAGGAGGAAAATATTTGTAGAAATAATGGCTGAAAATTTAAAAAATTTGATTAAAAACATAAATGCAGAGATTCAGAAAGCTCAATGAACTCCAAGCAAGGCACATCAAAGAAATATCAGATGAACTGGACTTCATCTAAATTAAAAAATTTTATGCTCTTCAAAAGATACCATTTTGAAAATAAAAGCCAAGACACAACCTGGGAGAAAATATTTGTAATATTTATTTGTATATACAACAAATCATAAAATTCCAGAATATATAAGGAGCTCTTGTTACTCAATCAGATAAATGATTATCTGGACCTAGAAATGGGAGGGAGGGAAATGACTGCAAAGGGGCATGAGGACACATTTTGGGATATGGTTCTCTATCTTGATTGTTGTGATGGTTAGTTAAATAAGTGTATACATTTATCAAATCTCAAATTGTACACTTAAATTGGTTGAATTTTGTTTCATGTAAATTATAGCTTAGTAGAGATGATTTTTAAAATGTCTTTGAATTTGATGTTACTTCTTATGATTTGAGGTATTATGTTTACTTATTTTTAGAGATATGTGAATAATTTTACTTGAAAAATTTGAGCTATCATAGAGTGGTGCAATATTCTCAGTGCTAAAATTTGGGTTTGTTAGTTTTTGTTATATCATTTGTGAACTTCATAATTAGAGTCTTCCTTGTATAATAATAGGTAACTCAACTAACAGAGAAGCTGAAGAATCAGTCGGAAAGCCATAAACAAGCCCAGGAGAATTTGCATGACCAAGTACAAGAGCAGAAGGCACATCTTAGAGCTGCACAAGACCGTGTCCTTTCCCTAGAAACCAGTGTCAATGAATTAAATAGTCAATTAAATGAAAGCAAGGAGAAGGTCTCCCAGCTTGACATACAGGTAATATCAAATTATGCTATTTATTGAGTTTGTATAAAGCACCAATTTTGGGCTATCAAAGGTTTTAAATTGTTTCTCTCTTTTTGTCTTATTTACATTAATAGAAAAAATTTGGGATAGGAATTAGATAAAGTTTGTATCTAGACAGTTTGTTGAGCTTTCCTGTTTGCTTTCTCCACCCCCTCCCCAGAAAACTACACCTCCTGAAATCACTGCATCTTTTTTTTTTTTTTTTCTGTGACCGGTAAGGGGATCACAACCCTTGGCACAGTGTGGTCTGCACCACGCTCAGCCAGTGAGCACACCTGCCATCCCTATATAGGATCTGAACCCGCGGCCTTGGTGCTACCAGCGCCGCAGTCTCCCAAGTGAGCCACGGGCTGGCCCCACTGCATCTTTTAGCTTTTCTTTATTTTGATCAAGTCATTATTGTTTTTGAAGTTCAAATTAGTTTGATATTATACCATTAGATTTTTATGTTAAATATTTTTGAGTTTTTTTTTTTAAATCTTCCTTTAAAGGTCTGATTTTAAAAAATACCTTTATATGGTACCATTATATATCTTAATATATATTCTTTCAGAAGTCTATATAGCAGTCTTGCTTATTGAGTCAGTCGTGGAGTGGGAAGTAAGACATATTTCTTTCTCCATTTTCATCATTGGTTTCTTATTCTGCACCATAGAAGAGAAATTTATAGAAACATTACTACTCCTTGATTTTATTTTAGTAGAATGATACCACTGGAAATAAGAAATATGATAAAATAATATAACTAGTATGCTTATTAGAATGTAGAGAGAGTGCACATTTTTTTCTTTTTTAAATATAATTATTTGTTCAATGAGTTATATGATAACCTGATATGTGGATGTCCAATTTAAGAGAGGGAGAGAGAGGGAATAGGAGGAGGGAATATGAATGAATAAATAGATTAGGCCAATCTTTGATTCTTTTTGCATTGCAGGATCCTTCTCTTTAAAATGTGGATCATGGGGGTTGAGCCCGTGGTGCACTTGGGAGGGTGCGGCACTGGGAACGCAGCAGCACTCCTGCTGTGGGATCGGATCCTATATAGGGATGACCGGTGTGCTCACAGCGCTCACTGGCTGAGCGCGGTGTGGCCAGTCTCAAAAAGGACAAAAAGCAAAAAACAAAAACAACAACAACAAAAATAAATAAATAAAATGTGGATCATGGGCCGACCCCTTGGCGCACAGCCAGTCTCAAAAAGGACAAAAAACAAAAAACAAAAACAAAAACAACAAAAATAAATAAATAAAATGTGGATCATGGGCCGACCCCGTGGCGCACTCGGAAGAGTGTGGTGCTGGGAGTGCAGTGATGCTCCTGCCGCGGGTTCGGATCCTATATAGGAATGGCCGGTGCCCTCACTGGCTGAGTGCAGTGGGGACGACCCCACACCAAGGGTTGTGATCCCCTTACCGGTCACGAAAAAGACAAAACAAACAAACAAAAAAAAAATGTGGATCACTCTGCCACTGCTATTCATGTGAGAACTAGTTTTTATAATGAGATCAGCCAATTTTTCTGTCATCACCTTTACAATAACCTCTTCTTTGCTATTAGTCTTTCAAAAAAATGTTAACTGTGTGTATTTTTCAGTTTTTGAGGCTTTTTTTCCAAAACTGTGTTAACTTCTTTATGAACCTAGTGTTAATTCATAAAGTAGAATGTATGACTTTTCTTACAAGAATTAGGACTCTAATAAAAACCTAGTCCTTTAACTGAATATTAATAAAAGAGTGTCAGCCAGAAGTGCTTAGCCCAAGAGTGTTGGTGTGGCTTTTCTCCAAATATACTGAAAAAGTACAGTTAAGGTAATGTTTTTTTTTCTGCAGTGTTCCTGAAACTATAGAAATGACATTTTTAAGCTGTTTCCAAGTTTTGAGTTGTAAGAAACCTTTTGATCCGTACATTTAAGGTACTTTTCAGCATGCACAATCAGGACAGCATCAAGGGAAATTATTATGCACATATGTATGTCAGTGCATCCTGAGAAGGCTTTTCATTGCTCTTACTGTTTTAAGGGCTTTAATGCAGAAGGTTGCAACAATTATAGCATTGTAGCAATTGATATTTACTCTGCACTTATTGCATATTAAGGGCCAGCAGAGGGGTTGGGTATATAAATTGCCACATTTTTCCCCTCATCAGAAGCATATCTGAAATAAGGTAAACCAGAGGAGCTATTACTTAATCCCCACCCTTACCCCTGCCAATTTTCTTCATATGTTACATGACTTTGGAAAGTATGTCACATTATTTGAAGCATAGTATATTAAAAGATCATGAGCAATTATCATGCATTAAAGTATCTCATGAATTTTTGGTACCTCTGATAGATGAAATGTCATATGTAAATGAAGCTGATTTCTGCAAAAATATATTTTTCGTAGTGTATGTTACATATTCATCAATTAGTGTAGATTTACCATTTATCATTTAAAGTGTACATTTCTTTAGTTTTCACTTTTAATTCAATGTAGATGCATATACCTTGAAATAACCATTGTTTCTGTGAAAATTTATCTTTTTTGTTTGTTTGTTTGTTTTGGTGGTGGGCCAATAAGGGGATCCGTGTTTCTGTGAATATTTAAGTATTTAGTTATTGAAAAAGAATTCTTTCAATTTTTTCTTTCTGCTTAAAATTACCCCCACACTGTGAATCCTAGATTTCTTATTTTCATTGATCCTCTCTTCAACTAGCTACAAAAAAGTCTCCCTCCCCCCACTTTTTTTTTTACCCTTTTCTCAAAATACTTTAATTTTAAATATGTGGGTTTTTTTCTAGTTTTTGCTTTTCTTATTAGAGGTGGACTGTACTAAACTTATTCAGACTCTTGGGCCGGTCCTGTGGCTCACTCAGGAGAGTGTGGCGCTGGTAGTGCCGAGGCCGTAGGTTCGGGTCCTATATAGGGATGGCTGGTGCGCTCCCTGGCTGAGCATGGTGCAGACCACACCGTGCTGAGGGTTGCGATCCCCTTACAGGTCCAAACAAACAAACAAAAAAGTTATTCAGACTCTTAAAAGTGCTACTTTGGATAACAAGATAGATCTTTTTTGTTGATTTGATTGAAAGCCTAGAATTTTTAATGTATAATTTCTTGACTTTTTATGAGCACCAAAAGTAAAACCTTTAAAATGAGAAATTATTAGAGAAGACTGACTTTTACAAAGTAGTTCCAGTTTGTCTGGCTGCTCGGAGTCCTTGAATTCTAGAGTTCTTGATTACCTTTGGAGCCATCACTTTCTTTGGCATTTATTTAGTTTATGATAACAGATGTAGACTTTGAATATCCACTTCTAAAAAATACAGTAGTAGCCCTTCTCCGTACAAAAGTATATCTTTTCTTTTTTTTTTTTTTTTTTTTTTTTTTCTTTTT